>NC_061115.1:149977375-150175463 GCF_002878395.1 Capsicum annuum | reverse complement strand
GGCTGAAGTGAGTCGAGTCTTCCACTCCTGAAAACTCTTCTCACAAGATTCGGACCACAAGAACTTTACTTTATCTTGGATCAACCGAGTCATAGGTGATGCTATAGAGGAGAAACCCTTAACAAAATGGCGGTAATAGCCATCTAAACCCATGAAACTTTGGATATCAGTTGAAAAAATAAGTCTAGGCCAATTTCTAACATCTTTGGTCCTCAGAAAAATGATATGACCCAGAAAAGCAACTGACCTTAGCCAAAACTCACACTTACTGAACTTGGAAAACAACTTGTGATCTCTAAGGGTTTGCAAGACAGTTCGGAGATGATCAGAATGTTCATTCTCACTACAGAAGTACACCAATATATCATCGACGAACACCATGACAAACATATCCAGATATACTAATATATCATCGATGAACACCATGACAAACATATCCAGATATGGTCTGAACACTCGATTCATGAGGTCCATGAAAGCTGCTGGGGGCATTAGTTAATCCTAAAGACATAACAAGAAACTCAAAAGGGCCATAACGAGCTCGGAAAGTTGTTTTCGGGATGTCACACTCCCTAACTTTGAGTTGATGCTAGCCGGAACGAAGGTCTATCTTTGAGAAATAACTTGCACCTTGCAATTGGTCAAACAAATCATCTATTCTTGGAAGAAGGTACTTATTTTTTATGGTTACTTTATTCAGTTGGCGGTAATCAATGCACATACGCAAAGAGCCATCTTTCTTTCTCACAAACAATACAGGAGCACCCCAAGGAGAAACATTAGGCCTTATGAACCCCTTATCAAGTAGATCTTTTAGTTACTCTTTCAACTTCTTAAGTTCTGCAGGGGATATACGGTAACGAAGAATAGAAATGGGCTAAGTATCAGTAAGAAGATTAATCTTGAACTCTATCTCTCTATCAGGAAGTATCCCTGGGAGATCATTTGGAAAGACATATGAAAACTCATTGACGACGTTAACAAATGGGAGAGTTGGAGTCTCAGACTTAGTGTCTTTGACTCTAACCAAATGGTAATTACACCCCTTGGAAATAAGCTTTCAAGCTATGAGGTAAGAGATAAAATAACTCTTAGGTGACACAGAATTCCCAAACCAGTCAAACACGGATGCACCCAAAAACTGAAACTTGACCATTTGGGTCTGACAATCAATAGAGGCATCAGAAGAATACAACCAATCCATACCCAGAATCACATCAAAATGTACCATGTCTAACTCAATCAGATCAGCCAACAAGACTCTATGAAGAATGGTAACAGGAAAATTTTATACACTTTTTGGGCAACAATCGAATCATCCACTGGAGTAGAAACTAGGATAGGCTCAGGAATAATCTCAGGACTCATTTCAAATTCACAACAATCAAAGGTATAACATATGAGAAACTGGATCCAGGATCCAACAAAGAATACACATCAAACTGAAATAAACGAAGCATACCAGTAACAACATCGAGAGAGTCCTCCTATTCCTTGCGGGACGGTAAAGCATAAAATCTATTCTGGCGCTGCCCGCCAGCATTACTAGAAGAGGCGCCCTGAGCTGGGGCTGGACGAGTCGCTAGAACTGGAGCACTAATATATGAGTCGGGGTCTAAAGAGGATAGTCACGACGCCCTTGTCCATCTTGTGGGCAATCTCAAACTTTATGACCCATGTCACCACACCAGAAAAAACCCCTCTTCTCACCCCAACACTCACTCAAATGAGTCCTACCATACTTAGGACATAGGGGACAATTTGGCTTACTGCCAGCACTGTACTGGGACCTGGATGTATATGAACTGCTACCTTGCTCCTGCCTACCTCTAGGCACGGGAGCACTAGAAGATGACAGTGCTGGCATAGATGAATGATCCTAATACGGAGGGCGACTCCTTCCCTGCGATCTAGTCTGACCCTGTCCATGCTACTTGGACCTAGCTCTCTTATTCCCCCTTATTCTATCTCTCTCTTTAATCTTGTCTGCCTCAATCTGTTGGGCATGAGTCATCAGCCAATAAAGATTCATCTCACTATTCAGTATAGCAGACCTACACTCCTTAACCACATAACTAGACACTCCAGTCACAAACTTACTCATAATAGCCCAATTATCAGCCACTAAGTCAGGAGCATAGTTGGCCAACTGATTGAACTTTAGACAGTACTCCCTAACAGTCATAAAGCCCTGTCATAGGTTCATAAACTCTTACACCTTTGCCTCCCTCATCTCCAAAGGGAAAAACTTATCCAGGAATACATCCTAGAACTCTTGCCAAGTTGTAGGGATAACTCCCTCACCTCTACCTTTCCTCTAAGCAACAACCCAGTCATAAGTAAGGTATTTCAACCTATACGCATCCAACTCCACACTATGTTCCTCAGATACATGCATCACCTGAGTAATCTTCCGTACCTCCTCTAAAAATAACTATGGATCCTCATCAGACTTGGATCCATAGAATTCCGATGGATTCATCCGCATGAAGTCACGGATCCTGGCAGAAGTTTAATCACCTCCCTGCTACTGTGGAGCCAATGCCGGGTTAGCCTGAACATTTGCAGTAACAACTTGGGCGAGCGCCTGAAAGGCTGCTCGAAATTCAGCATGAGACATGTTTTCATTCAATGGGTCAGTGGGTTGAGGTTACTGACTATCATTATTTCTTCTCGCTCGACGTGGAGGCATATTTCTGAAAGAGGAGAGCACGAATCAATAGCACAGAGAGACACTTTAAGCATTATAGACTTTTGAAAGAAAGAATCACACTTTTTCCTAAAACGTCTTGTAGCCTTTTGCTCATAGATGTGATGTGCTACACATCGATGATCAAGACTCTACTTAATGCGGCTTGTTAGACTCCCTGGGACACCTTAAAACCTTAGGCTCTGATACCAAGTTTGTAACACCCCAGAAAATGGGTTTTGGAGAGTGACACGGTGCTTAAGGCTACGAGTAGCCCCAAGCTAATCCTTTGAGCCATTTTTAATCAGTTCAACACGAATCAATAGGGTTTCCATAAATAACCCTCAAATATCAACAGAGCAATCATTATCCAAGAATAAAAGAATTTCAGAAAGATAACAAAATACGACTTATTAGTCAATTCCCAACATCTATACTAGTCTGACAAGCCTCTAAGAGAATCAATAAAACCAGTGACCCATAAAGACATGCCCCAACTGACTCATACTCAGTTATCAAATATAAATAATTCTATAAAACCAACATCAGACATCACGTCCTCAGAACATGAGAACTCACCATAATAGAGGATGTAGAACAGCATGCTTGAAGAATCACTGTCGAACCTGGAACTGAGCACCTAAACCTACATTCTGAGAAAATACAGCCCACATCCGAAGATGTGGGTCAGTACCATGGAAAAGAACCGAGTATATGGGGGTGTATGCAGTTGTATAAACATCATCATCATAAATATTTATAAGAAATATGCAGGATGTATGAAAGACTCACATAGCCCCAAGAAAATCATCATAATTATGAGAGGATGAAATAAGTACAATAACACATGTGAGCCATCATATAATTTGTCAATCAATTTTAGTTCATCAAGAATATCAATTCTCATTATGTAAATATCATTTAAATCTTTCAAAAGAATAACTTTCATAATTCTACTTTCAAATCACTTTACCATTCACCATAGACACAAGGAAACACACACACTGGGAGATCCTATAACCGACATAAACCATGTGAGCTACATGGAGTGCAGCGTACAAACCACGTTGGGAAGATTCATCCTATCCTTGCCATCAGAGTAGGACTATCGATATCAAATTCACACAAACTAGTGATCACTATATAAATCAGCCTCAGGCTCACTCCTACGGGGGCACGTAGTACTAGGGAAGTAAGGTCTCTTTATACCTCTCACTCGGTGCAAAAGATTTTCCCCAAACTTATGTCAGATCATTTCAAAGACAATCCATAACAAAACAATTTCTGTAATATATAAGTATACATCGGGAGCCATCATGCTTCCCATCTATCAAAATCAACCACGTTGTCGATTTCTTTCACACTCGAGTTCAAAATAACTTTATTAAGACCAAAAGGTCAAATCATTCAAAATATCTCAAATATTCAACATCAACGTACTTATAGCACAGACTTTCTAAAAAAAACACAATTTCCAATGGGGATTCACGGCCCAAAAATAAAAATCATGATAAATATCATTCAAGATTCATGCTTTATATCTCCACACATGTAATTTTATCTTTCAAAATCATAAACATCAAGATTTCATAATAATCATCATAAGATTTGGGTTCATGCTTCAAATTAATAAAAATTAAATTATAAATAAAATTACTTTTGGGTACAAGAACGAAAGAGAGTTCTTGTTGAAAAACCCCACATACCTTGAATGATGACTTTAGATCGATACTCATTTTTGAGATGTTAATAATACCTTTGAATAATGGTTCTTGGAGTTCTTGAACTAGGAACTTGGAATCTTGAATAAATTTGCAGAATTAAGGGTGAACTTTTGAGGTTCTTGAAGTTGGATAAAGGAGTTTAGGGTTTTATTTTTGAGAAAATTTGATGAAATATAACATATAATCCTTCTAATACACTTTAATATAGGGTTTGGACCTATTTTGGGTGAGGGGGAATGAACAAAACGCCCGTAAATAATCAAATAACTCTCGAATCTGTCCTTTGGTGGACTGTTTTGATAGTTTGAAGTAGATAAACCGTAGTGTTTTACTCCGATATTCAAATTGGATGAAACTAATTTAATTAGAAAGAGGACTCTCATATCTTTCTGTTGATATATAGTATCTCACCCAGATCATTGTGTACGAGTAGTTATGATCGTTTGAAGTTGACCCAAAAATTCACTTTTGGTAGGCTGAAATAGATTGTTCATAACTTTTTGCTCCAATAGACAAATTGGATGAAACCAATTTCATTAGAAAGAGGACTCGTAGAGCTTTCCGTTGATATATAGTAGATCACCCATATCATTATGTACAAGTAGTTATGTTCATTTAAAGTTAGAATAAAAATACGCCAGGCCTCAGTACTTTTTCGTGCATGTTTTACTGTTCACTACTATTCATGGTTCGATCGAAATGTTCATAACTCGTCGCTCGGGTGTCCATTTTGGATGATCCACATATCGTTGGAAAGATTATTTGATACTCTACACAATGGTGGGTCATAATATAAGAAATTCTACATGGAAAATTTTTGTAATTCATTCTAGAAGATAGAACCGAGCATGTTTACGCACAAAATTTCAACGAAAAATTTCCTGGGGTATTACAGAAAGTCTATACTTAGCTTGAGCATTTTTTCAAAACCCTTTTTTTTAAGAAGTTCTAATGACATTAGGGAACAAAGAATTTTGGGCATGGTCTGAATATATTTATGAATAAGGAGTCACAACATGGCTACAACTCTGTAACATGGAACATAGGCCTATGAAACATAATCTATGATAGAAATACTAGGAGTTAGGCAGTGCAACTTCCTAATTCAAACTTAACCTTGCTCTTTAAATACACGCATGGATACATACAAATACTCCAACTAAATTCTGAGTTGAGCTATATACTCTCACCATGTTCAAGCCTAACTCAAAATAACAAAGTACTACACATAAAACCAGAATATTGGTTTGAACCATGACTTCAATACCGCATGTATTTTTAGAGCCTCTCATCTTATGAAAATTCTTACCACTTCAACAATTAAATTCAACCTCTTACTAGTAATTCACTAGCGCACAATGCACCCATACTTATATACCAATATGACATTTAATCCTATGATTATAACCACATACGAACTTTAAGCCAAAGAACCATAAAAGTAACTTTCTTATATTCTCTATGCCTCTATCAATAACAACTTCCATGTACTATCCTCAAGAAAACACACACGAAATTTTAACTAACCATGACATATACCAAAAGCTTTGCCTCAATCTTTCTTCAAACATTTAGCCTTACATAGAACAATCTTACAATGATCTTTTCCCAATTATAGAACATTCACTCTCTCCCATATAAACCATTGATCATTAATTTTTCATCACCACTACCTAAACATAAGAAGAGGTAACTAAAAGGTTAGAACATGAGGACCTGAAGTATGAAAGAATACTAGGCATAACTTCGACACTTAACTGAGGCCTGAGGAATAGAGTATCAAAAGCATGAATTTATTAGAGATATCAAAAATCTGGACATACATGTCATAATCTGATTTTGCTAATCATTAAGAGTATAGCATGAGTACCTAGAACTGAACATATGGTAAAGCTTGAGTATATGAGTCATGAGCTGCATAACATGAGTTTGGAGTTCATAAATTCATGGAATATGATTTGTACTACTGAGTAAAATAGAACTCCTCATAATAGGAATTGAAAGCGTACATGATTCTACAAAAAGTACATGAAATAAGCTATGATCATAGAGGTGACTTGTAAGGCTTGAGTAGATGTCGTGATGACTGAAGTATAAAACTTGCACTGAGATAAGAATGGTTCGGGCATCTTCTCTGCTAGTATTATTCTACAACACACTGGCATCACTACTAGAATCTAAGAGCCTGACTTGGTTCCTTGTTCTATCATTTTCCCCTTAGCTTTAACCCATCATTCTGTGTTTGTGGACCCCATTAATAAACACTAAACTTAACTGCAACCATCCTACTCTAGGGTCTGAGATATAACAATACACGCAAATAATAAATCTCACCCTGAAAAACTATACCTTAAAATATAAAACCAACTGCTAATACTTCTTTTTGAGATAGAACCCTTAAATTTCTATAGCCCAAACAATCATCATCTAAAAACTTAAACACTTAATAACTTAGAATCTTCATAAGCATCACCATACCATGAGTTCACACCATCTAGAATTTCAAATCTTCTTTCTATTAGCTCAATCATCTAAGATTAAAACTTAGATTCTAACACGTAACATCGATATTCCCAATCTGTAATAAACCATTCTAACTTCCTTCATAGACTACTAATATCACACCTCTAAACTTATATTTTTCCTTAAAATATGAGAATTACTGTTATGCTAATATACCCAACATCATCAACCTATAACCCATAACTTAGCTTGTAAGAACATCATATACTAAAGAATTAGCGTCACTCACTCTTAGCAACTCAAGGGTACTATCAAGAACACACACTACAAGAGATTAGAAATAATACAATCCCATATCACCTTGGGTACACCTGTAAATCACACCCATACCATCATACTTAATTTTAAATAAATAAACCAAAATTCTTGCATGTACTGTTTCAAGACCACTGATTCACCTTTCATACAACTAGCCCCATGGAGACATAATATGCTATTCTAGATAAACACTATCTCCACTTTATTGTAGTTAAAACTTTAGGGTTCATGTTTCTAACTATAGGTCATATGCTTTCATAGGATTTTGAGAAGGGATCTAAAAGAATATCTGACTTTGTCTTAGTGCATGATTTTCTTAAACATGAATGAAATCTTACATACTTTGGAACATAAAGGTACTAGTGGGGTACTTTTCAATCCAATGTGTAATACCGTAACTGTCTGAGAAAACTCTATCGATAGGAATTTAAGCTTCACTGTTTCAGGTACCTTAAAAATAAGGCAAAGTAGACATAAATGAAGTAACATAATAATTTTCATAGGTTCATTAGAGAACACTTCAACCATATGTTCTAAGAGATGAAAGAAGGGAAGCATTTCTTAAATGCCCTGTAGCCTCTTGAAGAAAAGTACAGAAGTCTACGAACCATTTTGGAAGACTCTACTATACATGATTTTATGGACAGCCTAGGAAACTTAAAATATGTTCTCTAATAAATAGTTTTGTCATGACACGAGTGTACCCCTTAGTCGTAACACGGTGCTTTGAATAATAAGTGATCCTAAGCTAACACATGTAGTTGCATACTACTTGAGCAACTAATTTAAACTGTATAAAAATTAAATTTACTGAGAAAAAATATGATCATGTGAAAGTATGAATATATGTAATGCAGATAATGTTTCGATCATGATAAAATTAAAGAAATAAACTTGAATTACATGTAACGACTCTGACTGATAGTCTATGAAGCCTCTACTATACTGACTATAGATAGCTAGCACATGTCTCCAACTACCACTAATAAATACATATGAATAATAACAAAATATTACATGACCTATAACTAATTGGAGTCCCCAAAATAAGAGAACTCATCACCTACTGGCTGAAAGCTGTAAACTATCTAATTATGATATGTGCGCTACAAGTGGTACCTATATTATGAGATAATGTAGCCCATAGACATATATATGAATTAGTACTTGGGAATGTACTGAGTAAGTGGGTATGGATGCAATAAGTAAAACTGAATAGATACATAATCTTAAAACATGCAGGCTAAGTTCAAGTAGACTCACCAACAGATTGAAATAAACTGAAGGCTGAAGTGTCTTATAACATGAGTAACAAACATAATCTAATAAGCATATAAATCACTACACTTAGTTTCTTACATCTTTACCTTTTGAAGAATATGTAGAACTAAAGCTGGGTAGTGGTAAAACATGAATACTATATGTAAATCTCATGTAAAGTTGAACATGCTGTAAAACTGAACTGAGGATTATGTATACATACTAAGCATAAAAATATGAACATATAAAACTAAGAATGCAAGACCAAGTATAGCATATACTTAAATAAGCGGTAAATCTGAGTAACTGAATCACTATTATAACATATCTGAATAAGTGTAGTCTGTATACTTTGTCATGAAAGCTTGAGTTGATCTATTCCAAATACTACACTGAGACTATAAGAGCTATCTATAACCTACATGCCCCAATATACGCTATTGGGGTCCAAATTGTAACCCCAGTTAGAAGGGTGTTGATACCTTACTAGGGGTACCAAAATATGAATGATGATATGGATCCATAAGAATAATGTCCTGAAGGATGAAGGTGTATGGCTCTATTGATAGGGGACCCTTCATAATCTGCGGTGGCACAGTAGATTTGTAAAATTGGGATTTCTTCTAATGAATCATGCCTCTTCTGATAGTGGATTCATTATCCCTGAGTTCACTCGGTTCTAAGTGTTACTCCTAACTAAATGACACTGGTGTTATTGGTCATTTATCATGATATGGTAATGTAATTGTAAGTTCTCAGCATGAATATAATATTCAAAATATAGTATTATAATCATGTTTTAAGATACCATATGACTGGTTTAGTTCTTGGAAATGAAAATCATGTAAAGAAATATATATATCGGGTGTTCAAAACCCGCTAGCACGGAATATTTTCAAAACACAATAACAACTCTTAAAACAGTAGTATAAAGTCATAATGTAGAGACCCAAAACATTGCACATTTGAGTATATTAGCATAATATGTGAATTTAAGCATAAAAACATATAAAACAAAATAAAACATAAAACTTGTAGTTGGAAATATGAATAAATACAATTCCCATTCTCTTTTGTCCCTAGATCACATGATAATGCTATATTTATAACATATAAATATTTGGGGATGAAATCTATCTTAAAAAATGTAAATTTAACTAAAAAATCCATGTATTTGGGAACAATGTTAAAGTTTAACCATGTTCACAGCCCCGCATACCTTAGTTGAACGTATTCTTGAAGAAAGCTTAAAATTGGGACTTGAATCCTTGAATTCTTATGGAAGAAAGATTGAATTTTTTGTTCTTGGGAAAAGAGGCTTGAATTGATCATTCTTGGTGAGGGGGAGGGTTTTTTTTTGAGAAATTTTGAGGAAGATGGGCAAATAATGCCCTTTTGGGTGTTATAAATTGTGATTTGGACGATTGGGGTTGAGTAAAATGGACCCAATTGACCCTTGACCCTTTAAGAAACTGGAATTGTAAGGGAATAACCTCTGTGGAGTGGACCTTATTCTAAGGGAGATACAGGCACATCTCAGACATTATTCTGGTGGAGAGACCGATGCGCCTCAGCAATATCATGGACCCTTCTTATGAAAAAGGTCATAACTTTTTGCTAAGGTATAAGATTATAATGAAATTAGTATATTTTGAAAGCTAACTCAATTATATATGTCTAGGGTATAAGATTACAATGAAATTTTTTCACCTTGAGTCCGCTTTAAGTAGTGAACCTTCTTATTCCAGAAGGCACGTTACTTCATGGTTTTATTTATGTCTAGACTATTGTTGGATTCATCTTTTTACTATTGTCAGTGGCATGCCCTGACTTAGGTTGTTCTTTAAATATTAGATGCTTTATGGTTTATTTTGGATTGGGATTGTTGTTGGAAATCTTTATTTCCTTTGACCCATTTATTTATCTTACTCATATCTATTTGGATTTCTTCCGCTGTTGCATATGTATTATGTTTTTACTAGCTAGGCAAAGGGGGTGGTCTCCAGTCCTCGGTGAACTTTAAATTCCCATCATTACTAGGACCTAGTTTGAGTCATGAAAAGCATTCTATCAAAGCCTAGGTTCATGGTCATTGGATGTCCTCAAAGCCGTGTCAAGTAAAGTATTTTTAATGGGTATGTATCACAACACGCTTATAAGGGAGAGTCTATGAGACACTTAGGAATGTTTATCTTACTTTTGATCTATTTCTTAGGCTATAGAGTCTAAGTTCTTGAAATCTCCTATAATTTTGTTTGTTCATATTTCTGACATACCTCCTTGAAGATCTGATGTACGTGGAAACTCCTTTGTATGGATTTTCTGAGAAAACTCTATCTATTGGAATTTAAGCTTCACTATTTCTGGTACATTAAAAATAATACAGAGTTGACATGAATGGAGTAATGTAATAATAATCTTCATAAGTTCATTCGAGAATACTTCAACTGCACGTATGTAGCCTATTGAAGAAAAGTACAGATGTCTGTGAACCATTCCACAAGACTCTACCAGACACGGTTTCATAGATACCCTATGACACTTAAACTCTGTGCTCTAATACATAGTTTTATCATGACCCGAGTTATCCCCTAGTCATAACACGATGCTTAGAATAAAGAGTGATCCTAAGCTAACCTATGCAGTGGCATACTGCTTGAGCAAATAATTTAAACTGTATAAAAACTAAATTTACTGAGAAAAAATATGATTATGAGAAAGTCTGAATATATATAATACTGATAAAGTTTACATCATGATAAAACTGAAGAAAGAAACTTGAATTAAATGTAACGACTTTAACTGACTTTCTATGAAGCCTCTACTATACTAACTATAGTTAGCTGGGACATGCCTCCAACTACCACTAATTAATACATATGAATAATAACAAGATAGTACATAAAATACAACTGACTGGAGTCCCCAAAATAAAAGAACTTATCGCCTGTTAGCTGAAAGCTGCAAAATATCTAATTATGATATGTACGCTACAATTGGTACCTATATGATGATACAATGTAGCCCATATACATATATATGGATCGATACTTTGAAATGTACTGAGTAAGTGGGGATGAATACAATAATTAAACCGGATAGATACATAATCTTAAAACATGCATGTGAAGTTCAAGTAGACTCAGCAAGAGAATGAATAAACTAAAGTCTAAAGTATCTTAAAACATGAGTAACAAACCTTATCTTAAAAGATGGTGAATCACTACACATGGTTTCTTAAATATTTACTTTTTGAAGAATAAGTTGAACTGAAGTTGGGAAGTGGTAAAACATAAATACTATATGTAAATCTCATGTAAGTTGAACATCTTGTAAAACTGAACTGAGGATTATGTATGGATACTAGCATGAAAATATGAACATGTAAAATTGAGAATGCAAGATCAAGTATAGTATGTACTGAATAAGCTGTAAATTTGAGTAACTGAATCACTATAATAATATAACTGAATAATTTAAGTTTGTATACTTGGTCATGCAAGGATGAGGTGATCTATTTTGAATACTACACTGAGATTGTGGGAGTTAGCTATAACCTATATACCCTAATCTAAACTATCAGGGTCCAACTTTTAACCCCAGTTAGAAGGGTGCTGGTAGCTTTCCAGAGGTACCAACACATAAATAATGTGTAGATCCATAAGGCTAATGTCCTGAGGGACGAGGGTGTCATAATTCTATTAACGAGGGACCCCTCATAATCTATGGTGGCAACGTAGGTCTGTAACATAGGGACTGATACTAATGACTCATGCCTCTACTAATGGTGGAGTCATCATTCCTGAGTTGGGTGGGTTCTAAGTATTACTCCCAACTGAATGACACTGGTGTCATTAGTCATTTAACATGAAATGGTACTATACTTATAAATGCTCATCATGAATATGATATTATGACTGTAGTCTTATAATCATTTTATGAGATACCATCTGACTAGTTTAGTTCTTGGAGACAAATGTATTGGGTGTTCATAACCCGCCAGCACTGAATGTTTTCAAACTATAATAACAACTCATAAAATAGTAGTATGAAGTCATAATGTAGAGACCCAAACATTGGACATTTTAGTATATAAGCATAATATGCGAATTTGAGCATGAAAACATATAAAAAAGATAAAACATCCAACTTGTAGTTGGAAACATGAATAAATATGACTCCCATTCTCTTTAGTCCCTAGATCATGTGATAATGCTATATTTCCAATACATAAATATTTAGGAATGAAATCTATATTAAAACATGTAAATTGAACTTGAAAAGTCATGTGTTTGGGAACAATGTAAAACATTTAACCATGTTTAAAACCCCACATACCTTAGTTGAACGCATTCTTGAAGAAATCTTGAAATTGGGATGCAAATCCTTGAATTCTTGAGGAAGAAAGCTTGAATTTCGTTTTCTTGGGAAGAGAGGCTTGAAATGTTCATTCTTGGGGAGGGAAGGGTTTAATGTGAGAAATTGTGAGGAAAATGGGCAAATAATGCCCTTTTGGGTGTTATAAATTGTATTTTTGACTATAGGGGTTAAGCGGAAAGGACCCAATTGGAAAGCTAGAAGTCAATTAAGATTAGATTTGTTGTTTTCTATCCTAGATTTGTAGATCAAAGTCTGTATTAAGGATTTTTGAATTTCCATGTCAATGTCTGTATTAAGGATTTCTGGATTTCATTGTTCTTTCTTATTTGGTGATTAATACATCCGCTGCATAGTGCTTTCTATAAATAAACATTTCTTGGGAAAAATAATTTACATATGCAAAAGACTGCCTACAGTAGATGGTTAGTCAATTTTTGATTTATAATTAAGAAAGATTTTGATAAATATTCTATTATTGATTTACACAAATTTGGATAGTCATGAATCAACAAGGGCCTTCAACAAGAGACAAATAAATAAAAAATAACATTTCCTAAACATGGACTATTAATAACTTTAAAAAATAAAAGACGACACATAATGACAAAAAATAAAATTGTTCAATCCATACGGTCGAACAAAGGGCAACTTCTATAATTAGTTGATGAATAACAACCAGTAGTTAAACAAGTAGCATTACAAAAAGAAACTATACAATCTATAACGGAGTAGTATATAGAGGAACGGCCTATAGAGGATCAAGTACAATGAATTCGAACACCCCTCCAACAAATGAACATTTTAAAGATCAAGGTAACATATAACTTAAGACTGATTGAATTCTAATATGCTCTTCTAATTTTTATTTTTTACATATGCAAAAGATTGCCTACAATAGAGGGTTACTCCATTTTTTATTCAAAATTGAGATTGATTTTGATAATTATTCTATTTTTGATTTACACAAATTAGGATAGTCATGAATCGACAAGGGCCTTCAACAAGAAAAAAATAAGGAAAAAATGACATTTTCTAAACCTATAATATTGATAACTTTACTAAATAAAATAGGGCAGATAATGACAAAAGTTGAAATTATTCAATCCATATGGATGAACAAAGAGCATCTTCTAAAATTAGCTAATGAACACCAACCAGTAGTAGAACAAGTAGGATTATCTAAAGAAACTATACTATACACAATGGAGTAGCATATAGAGAAACAACCTTTAGAGAATCAAGTGCAATGGATTCGAACACTCCTCAAACAAATCAACATTTTAAAGATCAAGGTAACATATAACTTAGAACTGATTCAATTTTAACATGCTCTTTTAATTTCTTGTATTTTCTTATTGTTGAAGAGTTTTCCACTAAAAAAGTAAGAGCTAAAACACAAATGCACAATTAACATGGATGAAGTTAGAAAAGCTTGATCCTACTAAATATTGATAGTCAACCCATTGGTCCTACTGATGAAGTTGTAACAGAGCTAAGTAACTTTCTATGTACACTAGCAACAAATGCAACCCTTTGTCTAATGGATGTATTTGTCTGGAGGACATGGGTACTACAAATTATTTATGGGAATATATACAGGTCAGAATTTTCAATATTTAGTTATTCAACAAATCATTTTACATATATTAGCTAACTGAATTACGCCACATTGTATATAAAAATATGATTTCCTAATTATGCAAAAGGTTGGACTTTGAAAAGAATTAGAGAATCTTGGAAAAAGCATAGAGCTTTTTCCTACTTTCTATATCCTAATATTGAAGTTTAAATGATCAAAAACCATGATAATATTTCAGATTGTTAATTTAATGAGCTCCTCATATATTGGAAGTCTAAAAAATACAAGATAAAGAATATTTGAGAATCTTAAATATTACATCTTATTTATAAGGTTCCCTGCTGTGATATTACTACAAATTGTAAGACAAATCTGTAGCCAGTTTGTCTAATTCCTGCATGTAGTGATTCAAAGCATTATTACACTGAATTAGGAGGTAAAAGTTACACCTAGACTCCCCTTAGCTAAAATTTGAGGAATTCAGGGATAGTTTAGTTGTGGCTTAAAATTTAGAGTGTAGTTGTTGAATAAATTATGGTATTGATATTTTTAGCAATAGCTGGCTTTATATAAATACTAAATAGCAAAAACACATAGAAAGCTATCGCAACTTTCGTCACCTGGAATGAAGCTATAGAACTCGAGTTATAGTATTTATCATGGAGGATTTGGTTTGTGTTATTGAGATTCTAGAGTGTATTATAAAATAACGAAAACTTAGAATGGATCTAAATTTTATAACTTGAAACGCTATAGAAAAAAAAGTAAGGGCTATAGCGGTACTGCGACAAAGATTAGAAAAACCACAGCGGCGGCCTCCAATTAAATTTGTATGAACCACTGTAGTACTACAATGGTAATTATCTATTGTAGTAGTAATGTGTAGTTCAATTTTAGTTTTTAAAACCCTAGAAATGTTTTGGTTCGAAACTTTTAAAATATTTCGATAAGGCACTAAGGATAAGCTATTTTTAGAGGAAATTTGAGGTTGTTCGTCTTTGGAGATAAATGATTATGTTCTGGACTTGAATTAACTTTGTTTAACCTTTGGAGGTTTAATCATAGTTTATTGATATTAATATAAATTAGGATATTGCTTATGAATTTGGTATAAAATAATTCTAGGATGATATAAAATACTAATGGGACAATAATTATGGCGAAATACACTAAATTGACTAGTGTTATTGAAGCTAAAATGCACCAAAAAAATTTAAGATGATGAAATTGGGTAATTTATGATTATAATCAGTGATTTTTGGTGCCTAGTAGTTAAAAAGGGATGAATTATTGAAATGTGTTTGTATTTGGTGTTTCAATATATCAAGAATTAGTTGGATAAGAATGGGGAGGGGGGAAGGTGTGGCTTAATAGTGACTTTGAGCAAAGACATTGATTTAGGCTATGATTTAATGTAGCACTTAGATTTTCTTTGTAATACCCTGAGTTTTTGGACTCTGGAATTTTCGAAGTAATGACAACACTGCCATGACAATGACTCAGGTGACGAGTCATTATTACTCATAACGAGTCATTAGGTGGGACTCGTTGCCATAAAAGAGAGTATCTAGGTTTTGGTCCCCTTACAATGAGTCCAAGGTATGACTCATTGTGCGATATAACGAGCCATTCGGAGTGACTCCTTGATATACTAGGAAGATGTTTAAGAGTCCTGTCCCTGATAATGGCTCATCATTACAACTCGTTATGACTGATATTGAGTCATTTTGAGGGACCCATTATTATAATAATGAAGGTCCAGGATTTTGATCCCTAGGTAACGAGGCAAGGTAATGACTCATGATTAGACCTCATGACTCATTACCTAAGTTGAGGCGACTAGAATCATATTTTTTTGCATATTTTAATTAAGGTCTTTTTAGTCTTTTCCTACCTTCACACTCTTTTCCCGTTACTTAAAATACTAAGGGACCCCATTATCTTCAATTAAAAAAATCAAAAACCTTACTCTCTCATATTTAACTCCCAAGGAAAAAGAAACTAGGGTTTGCGTGGAATTCAACATTGAAGCTCTAAACTTTGGATTTTCTTTCAATTGCTTTGGTATTTTAGGCATATCTCTCATCTCTAACTTCCGTTTTACATCAAGACACAAATTGATTAAAAAATTATGTGATTTAATCATTGGGTTTGAAATTGGGTTGAGGATTTTGATTGATTATTACTTGGATTGTTTTCCCTTAGTTTAAATATGTTATTCACATTTCAAATTATGGTTTTTGGGAATGCATGGGTGCATTGGTATTTTTGTTGAAATGAGTGATATGTATTTCCCTTTCAAAATAGGGATTTTCGCCCTGAAAGCCCAAAATCGTAGTTCTTCAAATTAAACCACAATTTTATCTCCCTTTCAATTGACTGAGTTTCTAATACTAAAATTATTAGTTTCTTCTTGATATTATTTTCAAAACACTTCCATTCTTGATTTCAAAATAGATTTTGAAGATTTTACCCGATAAAGTTTAAAAATGGTTTTTTGCAAAAATCCATTTTTGGGGTCTGTTTTGACCCCAAACCAAAAGTAGTCAATATGGGTATCGTTAGATTTGTTTTGATGCATAGATTATATATATTATGATGTTTTAGTTTATTAAGGAACTGTTCATGAGAAGTACAAATTTGTGGTTGAAGTATTGCGGATCGATTTTGGATTTTGGGGTAGGTTATGGCTTAAATCTTTCAAACTAGGTTGGGAAATGAATTTTGAAACAAATTGCCTATTAAGGGTGGGAACTAATCACATAATATATATATATGTGTGTATGTGTGTGTGTGTGTGTTGTGACCATGTGAGGGTCTGTATGTGATGTGATTATTGGTTTTGAGATATTATGTGATATGTGTTACTGTGTAGGGTCCTCTATAATGTTGATAGATTGAAATATATATAAATAATTGTCTTGTGTTGTCGAAACTGCCTATTGTGGTGCCCTTTCTGAATTGTGATATATTCATATTCTTTTGTCTTATGATCATGTGGAAATTCATGGATGGTTGGAAATAATAAGTAGATAATTGTCTCACGTGGCTGTGGAAATACTCATTGTGGTTAGTTGTGGAAATACTCAATTATGGGTTGTTGTGGAAATATTCATTGTGGTTTATTGTGGAAATACTCATTATGGATTGGTTGTGAGAATTGAATCATTATATCATACTTATTCATGAAATAATTGTACCATCGTGTCAACACTGACAAACACTGGCAACTCCATTTTAAACCCTCTCCAAGGGATTTATCGAGGAAGAGCTATTGGAAAATATTATAAAACCCTCCCCGAGGGATGTGTCGGGGATGATATATGATATCTAGATTGTATATAGGTTGATGAACCCCTCATGGGTCCTACATCAAAAATCTTTAGCTCCATAGGTGTATGCAGGGATTGTGCAATGATCCAGGAGGTTGTGTGATGACCTCGTGCATCATTATCATCATCATATACATTGCACTTACTATATCATGTTTATGTTGTGATTGCATTGCCATATTAACCTATCATCTATCTAGTTGTTCTATCTTCCTATATTTGTATTTAATGATCTTGTATCTACAAGTTCTCTTTTTTTCTACTTCAATGTGATATAATGCATACATGTGTTCTACCCTGGTGTGTTGCTGGAATATGTGTGATATATTAGAACTGTTAGTACAAGTTATGTGGGCTACCATTTTGGGACATTTTTTAATTACTGGTGACATACCCTTAGTGTATATTTTGTATGCTTTATTTTCTTCTTAGCTCGATTGGCCTATGATACCGACTGAGTGCAATTGGATCGTACTCACTCCTACTATGCCTTTTTGTTGCAAATTTAGTTTAGGGTACGCCCCGCTTTGCTTGATTTGGGCACTATTAGAGCTTTCAAGGTAGTGGTTGACTTTTAGACATCTAGATGCATTCAACTAGCTTTATCTATTAGACTGTCTTTATTGTACTTTGGAGATAGGGTTTTTCATGTTTTTGGGTTATCATATGTATCTACTTTGGACTCAAGCTGTATTAGATATGTTCTTACACTATTGACACCTGATTTTGGGAATTATGGCTTCAGTGTTGGTTATGTTTCTTTCCACATTTGTTATATTATGTGGTTTAAATTTATTCTAGAAGTCTTACCTTGGGATTTAAGCATTATTTACCTTTTGTATTGGTTTGTGTGATAGGCTTACTTATGAAGGTTCTCCGCAACAACTGTCATCACGAACCTTTGATTTTGGGTCATGACAAATTAGTATCAGAGCATCCGGTTCATTTATCTCAACGATGTTAGAACGGAATATCTAATAGAGTCTCACAGATCAGTACGTAGACGGGTGTATCTATCTTTGAGAGGCTACCTAATGTCTGTAGGAAACTTTCCGCATTTTAAAGCTTATCGTGCAAAGTTATTTCATACCTTATGTTCGGAGTTTTGTTTCACTCTTTCTATGCAGATGTGTTGACTAGGTCCTGTGAGAAGAAAGAAGTAGAGCATTCTACTATAGAACAAGAATTGAGTCATGGATAGACTTGAGGAAGTGGATGGGCCCATGTTTCTACCCTTATAGGAGGAGTTCTAGGGGATCTCCCCTAATCCTCGAGTTAAGTTGGTTGGAGGTTTGGGTTCAACTTTAGTTCCTCAGAGTTCTTCTAACCCAGTCTTGGAGGGATTCTTGGTGTGGTTGCTTACTCGTTTAGAAGGTGCTCCTTTGGCTATGTCGGGTGTTCTGCTGGCCCCGAGTGCGGATCCTCCTATTACACCTACTTCTATTTTGGGTTCTCCTAAGACCCCGGGTACTATTCCTCCTTCAGAACTGATATCTGAGTATGTTGTTCTGGGATCAGGGGTTCAAGCTTTATTTGTGTTACATTCACTACTAGGATCTCAGGCTTCTAGATTCGCTATGCGTCCTTCTCACGATCGAAACTAGGGCCTGGCTGGGTATCCGGCCAAGACCGGAGATCACCCCCTTTGCCTAGACAACAGAACACAAAAAAATTAACAGTGGATGAATTTAAATGTATAACAAGATATTTAAGCAACTAGCTCAAAAAGAAAGCTAAGAACTTTAACATCCATCCGAATCTACAGTGATAAAAAAAGCTTCTTATAAATAATAACAACCTAAGTCGAGACATCCCCTAGATGATAGACAAAAAGAAACGAAAAGATAGTCTATGATATAGTGAAACCAAAACATGAAATGAGGGTCTTTTGAATAATTATAGCTCACTACTTCAAGATGAATCATGATAAATCAAGGGATATCCTTACATTGCACAGAAAAAGCAAAAATATCTTTGTTCCTTGCATCGCTTGGAGCTACAACATTTGGAGATGATTAGCAGGGTGAGCGCTAGCATTAACTCAAGATAAGGATAAAATAATTCCAATTCAATATCTAGTCCAGACTAAATATACATGTTCACATACATTCATACATACATATATATATATATGTATGTATATATATATATATATATGCTACTAGGATAGAGAACAAGGTTTAGCATGGTATTTGAAACAATTAAATTGGAATGTATAGCTCTAACCATCCTAAGGGCATTATCATGACCCGAGGCTACCCCGGAGTCATAACACAGTGCTTAAGTCCACACGTGACCCCAACATAACCTATGATCTGGTACCTGTTGTGAGTACTGAATTTAATAATAACGTAAGTATCATACACAAAAAATAAACTGATAAAACCTCTATCAAGATGAATTACCAAAACAATACTTAGCATTTTTGAAACTACTGATAAGGCAAAAAAATATGTTTGACTGTATGAATATCTGAAAGCCTTTAAGCTATAAGGAGTTGATGGGACAAGCCCCCAACTAGCTCATACTGACTTAAATAATAAAAAAATACTGAAAAAAACTGTAAATACTTTTCCCCGATGGATGAAGACTCACCACAACTGTTGATGAGTGGTACTAAGTTGACTAAGGGAAATCGGGGAACTGAGCATCCGAACATATATTATGAAATAAATATAGCGCCAAAGAGAGTATGCAGTCAGTAATTTGAATGTAACAGTAGGTTAGATAGGGACTAACTGAAATACATATGGATACTTAACATGAATGCATGAACATGTAAAATGAATGAAAGATCAAATAAAACATGTACTGAAATAATTTGTTAAACTAACTAACTAAATTTCTAATAGACTGAACACTTGGATATGCAAACCTGAGTTGATATAATCTAGAAAATAAATTAAAACTATGGGAGCTATCAAGTAACCGACATGCCCCGATTTGAGATAATCAATGTCCAACATGTAACCCAGTTGGAAGGGTGTCAGTATCTTGTTATGGGTACTAACACTGGCTGACGATGTGGATCCATAAGGCTGATGTCCTGAAGGACTAGAGAGTTAGTCCTCTACTGGCCGGTGACCCCTAAGAGAGTGTCATTCCTCTATTGGCAGGACATCTCATAACCTAAGCTGGCTATATTATTCTAGAACTTAAGGACTGGTACTAAAGGTCTTTGTCCTCTAGTGAAAGGCGATCCTCCATCCCTAGGTTCACTCGATGCTAAATCCTACTCCCAATTGAATATACACTGGCACTGATAAAAGTTAACTGGACTCACAACTTATAATTTCTCACCATGAATATGATAATAAAATTATGATTTGTCTGACTCGTAACTTGAAAATCTGAATCATATGTAAACATATAGGTATCGGGTATTCATAACGCTCTAGCATGGGATGATGCTTTAAACACCATAACATCATCTAAAGCATTGTAAGGAATTTGATAATTCAAGGACCCAAAACATATTAAATGTCACTAAACTAATGAAATCCATGAAATTTAAATGTGGGGATGTGTTAAACTTGGGAGCAAAACATGTTCATGTGATTTAACTCAAAACATTATAAATTGACATGATATCAACTGAACATAATATGGATGACTGAAATTATAAAGCATGTAAGAGTATAATTAACATGGGGAAACACAATATCATGGTTTATATTCAAGACTATAAAGAGAAAATCAAGTAAATTAATGCTTCACATTGAAATTTCATAATAAGAGGAAAAAGGGTTTACACTTGAATAAACAATGATTTTTGTGACTAAATAGGTGGAAGGAACCCATTGATGAATACCCCAAATACCTGAGTTTCTTGAATTCTTGAAGAATGGGTTGGAATTGGGACCTTGAACGATAACTAGAAATTTGTTTTGTTGGGAATGAGGATGATTTTTAAGGGGGTTATTGATGGGGAATGGGGTAAAAAATGCCCCTCTTGGGGTTTTAATTCATGATTTGGGTGGTTGTGGTGAGGGAGAAAGGACCAAAATACCCCCTTGGACGTCTAAAAATAAAGCAGGAAAAAATAGCCTCCGTGGCACAGAGCCTATCGTGCAGACTAGACTCTATGACACGGCATGTATCGCAGAGGCTAACCTCACTGACACACCATATATCGCAGAGGTCCAGCCTTCGTGACACGTATAAATCGCGGAGGACTTCTACCTCCTTGGTCCAAAAACACTCCAAACCCCTTCCAAAAATTTCAAAATACTCCCAGATGACCCTTTGAACATCCTTAAACATGTTTCAACTAAAAAATCAATGTTTCGAACTTGGGAAGGAAAAAAATAAAATGTTTTTGTTCTTGGGGTATTAAAATGGCTAAGTCCTTCTACTTAGTGTAAAAAAAATAAATACCTTGTACCCCTTTTAATATGTAACTAATTGTTGGAACTTGACAAGGATCTTGCGGGATATTACAATATCTCCCCATTTAGATTATTCATCCCTGAATGAAACTAGTTAAGCTGAGATACTAAGAGGACTAAGATCATATACTGAATACTCATGAGTTGAATCATTATTAAAAAACTAAACTTGGAACATGACTCATTTACTGAACTAAATTCATGAATGTATGCAATGACATGAGGATGGTTAAATAGCTGAGATAGAAAATGAGGGAATCAATTTACGAGAAACCATTACCTCAAGATGAATCTAAATTCGTAGACAAAAGTTAGGGATACTTGTCTCGCATATCTGCTTTTGCTTCCCAATGGACTAATTTCTCCGTAAAACCTTAACTAAAGGGACTTCCTTATTCCTCAATCTACGAGTCTGATGGCCAAGGATCTCAACTAGGACTTCTTCATAGGAACGGCTATCTTTCACTTCACACTCACTAAAGGAACAATAGAAGATGACCCACGAAAACATTTTTTTTGAAAGGAGACATTAAACACCAGATGCCTTAACGCCAAATCTGCAGGCAACTCTAACTTATAAGCTTCTTTCCCAAAATAGTTCAAAATATTATATGGACCAATGTAGTGGGGTCTGAGCTTCCCTTTCTTTCAAAATATCTTCACCCCATTAAAAGGGAAAATTTTAAAGTAAACCAACTCACAACATCAAACTCAATATCTCTTCTCCTTACATCTGCATAAGATTTTTGACAACTTTGGGTTATCTTCAGCCTTTCTAGAATCAACTAAACTTTTTCTATTGCTTTATACAATGAATCTGGACCTATCAAAGTCCCCTCACCTACCTCAAAACAACCAATACGAGATCTACATCTCCTTCCATAAAGTGCCAGAAATAGAGCAATCTGAATATTGGAGTAATATGTGGTGTTGTATGAAAACTTAATTAAAGGTAAGTGGTCATCACAACTACCTTTAAAGTTAATAACACAAGCACTCAATATGTCTTCTAAAGTCTGAATAGTATGCTCTACCTTACCATCTCTCTGTGGATTAAAAGTTGTACTGAGATAAACGTGGGTACCAAGATGCTTCTGAAAAGCCTTACAAAAGTGAGAGGTAAAATCGGTATCTCTATCTAAAATGATAGTCAATGGAATCACATGAAATTTTACTATCTCCATGAGATAGATTCTAGCATAATCCTCCACTGAATACAAAGTATGAACTGGCAAGAAATGGGCTGACTTGGTCATTCTATTCACACTAACCTAAATCAAATCATGATAATAATGTTTATGAGGAAAACCTGTTACAAAATCCATGTTCATCATCTCCTACATCCAAGTAGGGATGCTGAACTCTGAAAGTATGCCACTAGGACTTTGGTGCTCAACCTTAACCTTTTGACAATTCAATCATTTTGCCACAAATTCCACAGTATCTTTCTTCATACCACTCGACTAACAGATTTCTTGTAAATCTCGATACATCTTAGTGGCTCTTGGGTGAATAGAATATTGCACACCATGCACTTCAGCTAATATTTAGTGTCTCAAACCATTAACACATAGAACACATAACCTGCATTGACAATGAAGTACATCACCTCCTCTTTGGGAGAAAACCTCTTTCATTCTGAATGCATATATTACCGTCTTCAAAATCAAATAACCTAACACCTAACCTAACAAGCCAATGAACCTCACAGACTAAATTTTTCTTATCATCCTCAACATGAGCCATGACATTAGCCTTACACGGGTGACACATCACTCTCATATCATAGCCTTTCAACAATTCTAGCCAGCTTCTCTAACAAAGATTTAGATCCTTCTGAGTGAATACATATTGTAAATCTTAGGATCCATGAACACATCAACATGAACCCTATAAAGGTAATGCCTCCAAATCTTTAAGGCAAAGGCAACTGTTGCCAACTCAAGGTCATAGATCAGGTAATTCTTCTCATGGGGTTTAAGATGACTAGAGGCATAGGCTATGACTTTACCTCGCTACACTAACACACAACCAAGACCAACTATAGAAGCATCCAATAAACTACAAACCCATCTGAGCCATCTAGTAAATTCAAGACTGGAGCGGAAGTGAGTCGAGTCTTCAACTCCTCCGAACTCTTCCCGCAAGAATCTGATCACTAAAATTTGACTTTATTTTAGGTTAGTTGAGACATGGGAGGAGTAATAGTTTAAAACCATTCAACAAACCATCTGTAGTAACCAGCTAAACCTAGCAAACTCCTGACATCAGAATGAGAGATGGGTCTAAGACAGTTTCGTAATGATTCGATCTTATAAGGATCAACTCAAATTCCATCATCAAAAATAAAGTGACCAAGGAAATCTATAGATATCAACCAGAATTTGCACTTACTTAACTTATCAAATAGCTACTGATCTTTAAGAGACTACAATATAATCCTTAAATGGTTTGCATTATCACCTTCACTATGAGATTAGACAAGTATTTCATATATGAAGACTATATAAAACAAGTCCTAGTACTGCTTGAATACTCTATTCAATAAGTCCATAAATGCTACAGGATCATTCATTAGTTCAAAAGACATAACTAGGAATTCAATTTGACCATACCAAGTTTTGAAGGTTATTTTCAAAATGTCACATTCTCTAACTCTAAGCTGATGATACCTGAATTTAAGGTCTATCTTAGAGAAATAACTTGCAACCTAAAGTTGGTTAAAAAATTCATTAATTCTAGGGAGAGGATATTTATTCTTCATTGTGACTTTATTCAACTAACGATAGTTGATGCACATTCTAAGGGAACCATCTTTCTTATGCACGAAGAGAACTAGAGAATTCTACTAAGAAATACTAGGCCTAATAAAACCCTTATTTAAGATATTTTTCAACTACTCCTTTAATTCCGTACACTCAGCTGGAGCCATTCTTTAAGGTTGCATTGACATGGGCTAGGGATCTGGGAGGAGATCTATTTAGAAGTCAATTTCTCTTTCAAGAGGAACTTCAAAAAGATCTTCGAGGAACACTTTGGGAAACTCATTCACTACAGAAATTGACTTAAGACTCAAAATTTCGAAATTTGAGTCCTTGACTCAGACGACATGGTATAAATACCTTGGATATCATCTTTCCTTTCTTAAGATAGAAGACAAACTGACCCTTTAGCATCAAAGCTCCTCTATTCAATAACTAGCTCATTAGGAAACTAGAATTGGACGATTTTATTTCTACAATCAACTGAGGTATAACACGAGTGGGTCTAATCCATGCTTAGAATGACATCAAAATCAGTCATCTCTAACTCTACAAGGCCAACAAAACAGACTTTCTGAGATACTGTAATCGAGCAATTTCTGTATACCCATCTGGCTATAATCGAACTGCCTACTGGGATAGACATTGAGAAAGGGTCTGTAAATATATTAGGACTAACACCTAAGTGTACTTCTATGTAAGGAGTCACAAAAGAAAGTGAAGCTCCATGGTCTAACAATGCATAAACATAAAGGTGAAAGACTTGTAACATGCCTGTAACGATATCAGGAGAACTATTCTGATCATGTCGAGCCTAAAAATTATTGATTTGGTTCTGATAATTCCCACTGGTGCCACTGGAGGTGGCGCCCTACTGAGTCAGGCGATCTGCTAGAGCTGATGAAAAGTTGGATTGACCCTATTGATGAAAATCCTTTCCTTTCTAGGCTACCAATGGGAAATACCTTATTTTGTGGCCTGGTCTGCCACATCTAAAGCACACATCACTGCCTACCCTACACTCTTCCTAATGATTCTTATCACACTTCCTGCAAAGTAGATATGTGCGACTACAATTTACATTACCTTGGGACTTAGAGCCAAATGCCCTATCCCTATGGGCCGACCTAAACTTAGGCACTGGCGTATTGGCTGAAAATGGGGATGGAGAACAAAATTCTAGTGGAATTCAGAATGATTCCTACCATCAGACCTATGCAAAGTTGAGGCTACCGATTTTGTCCTTCGTATTTTTCCTTTCCATCTCCTTACATTTCTCCTCTTTTATCTACTAAACACAAAACATCAATCTAGAGATATCCATCTCCTTGATCAATATAACTGTCTTGTACTCCTTAACCATATCCTTAGATATTCCTAGTATGACCTTAATCATCCTAGACATAGAATCATCCACCATAGTTGGAGCATACCTCACCAACTGAGTAACCTTGAGTAAGTTCTCCATCACACTCATGCTAACCTTCTTCAAATTAATCAACTCCTGGACCTTAGCTCCCTCAACTCAAGTAGGAAGAAGCGGCCTAAGAAAGTTGTAGCAAACTCCTCCCACTACATAGGTATTATCTCAACACCCATGTCCTCCTTCCACTGCTTAAACTAAATATGAGCTACTCCCTGCAATTGGTAAGTAACTAAATCAGCACACTTGCTAGTAGTAACACAAATAAAGTCTATCACTTTCTACACACTACACAGGAACTCTTACAGATCCTCCTCAGACTTGGATCTGAAAAATAGTAGAGGATTCATCAGAGTGAAATCTCGGATCCTAGCTGTTGTCCTGTCCACTATTTGATCTAATGGGGCAATAGCCTAATGGTTACTCTAAATAGCCACATAATGGGACAAAGTTATGAAAATGGCCCTGAATTTAGTGTGAGAAACACGTTCACTCTGGGGATCTTCCTGAATAAGTGGTGGTGGGGGCTGAACCTTATTTCTTCTTCTACTATTTCTTCTAGGTGGATTTTTCTATAAATGGATGAAGGATGCGTTAGAAAAGGAAATTCCATGGAGAACATGCTCTTTCATATGACACGAACACTGAAAGAAGGGAAGTTTTCCTAAAATGTCTCATAATCTCTTACACATAAGTGTGGCGTGCTTCTCACCTATTCACAAGACTCTACTCAATGCAGATCTTAGACACCCTAGGACAAAATAAAACCTAGCTCGAATACCAAGTTTTGTCACAGCGTGAGGCTACCCCCTAGTTATAACAAAGTGCTTATGGTAACAAGTAACCCCAAGTTAACCCATTATCTGGTAACTTCTGGAGCACTTAATATAATGAAAATGCATGTATCATACACAGAAGAAAAACTGATAAAAACTCTACCAAAACGAAATACTTAAACAATACTTAGCATGTCAAACTACTAATAATGTTGAAAAACAGGTCTAACTGTCTAAATATTTAATATCTAAAAGCCTCTAAGACATGAGCAGTTAATAGGATGACCCCCATCCCATTACCATACCCATTCATCCAATGGGTTTCAAAGTACCTAAATAAAACATGGATACTTGCATTAAAACTTTGAGAATGCAATTCAAGTAACAATCCTTCCAAAACCCTTAACCTAAATCAAAATTCATAATCAAATCCACAAAAATAAGAATTTAAATAGATTATTTAAGTAAAACAAGTTTAAGGGGAGAGATACATGCCTGAAAGTATCACAATTATGGAGAGAAATCACCACGTGGAAGCTCTAACTGATCAACCTTGAGAAACCCCAACTTATTCTTGACTTAGGGATTTGAGAGAATTTAAAGAGTATGTTTAATTATGCTTTTAGATGATAATGAGGTCCCAAAGGGGTTTTAATGTCATGGGTCACAATAGGGGAAAGAGGGAAATGACAAAAGTACCCTTAATTAAACATTGCAAATTTGTCGCTTAGTGACTATGGGCCACCTTACGACTTATGAGGACACATTACAGGGTGTTATAAGATTCATACTCTTGGAAGATATATAGGGATGCCTTACTAGGTTGACTACAAAAAACACCCTATAACTCAAGACATCCCAGTCACCTTCCCAATAGAAACATTGGCTATTACACTAGTTTGGTTAAGGATGGAAAGTATACGACTCATATAGAGTCATCAGGATTCGTTAGGTGGGAGTCATGGTCAAAACATAAGACATGGAAAACCTTACAGGCCACCCTATGACTCGAGCCCTGTGACTCATAAGGAGACCGTACGACTTATCGGGTAAGTCATAGCTTGGAAAGAAGACTAAAATCTCAATGTTTTCAAGGGCCAAAATTCTAGGATTTTACATTCTCCCCTAAGGATTATTGATCCCTAAATGATGAGTCAGGAATACATTATCATGATTCTAAGATGAAACACAACCATAATTCTCTTTAACAAAGTCATAAAATAAAGATGATCAGGAAAACACATACCTTAAGCATGATTGTCTAGTCTGGGGAAAAAGAATGGATACCTGGACTTTATGTCCTCTTCAACTTCCCAAGTTACTTCTTCTAACTTTTGATTCCTCCATTAACCCTCTACTGAGGCCACATCCTTAGTCCTCAAAAAATGGACTTGCCTATCCAAAATCTCAATTGAGACATCCTCATAAGACAAGGAATCCAAAATACCAACACTCTTATTAGGAAGAAAAAAGAAAGGATCACCCACACACTTCTTCATCACTGGAACATCAAAAACTGAATGACTGGAACCCAAATTCGATGGCAAATCCAACTCATAAGAAACATTACCCACTATCCTCAACATTAAGTATGGAACCACATAGCGGGAACTGAGATTCCCTTTATTCCCAAATATCATCACTCCCTTCATAAGAGATACCTTCAACAACACCCAATCGCCAACCTCAAACTTCAACTCTCTTCACCTCACATCCAAATAGGACTTTTGGCACTCAGAGAAGTCTTCAGTCTATCTTGAATGACCTTCACCTTCTCTATGTCTTGGTGAACTATCTCCAGACCAATCAAACTAGTCTCACTAACCTCAAACTATCCAATATGAGATCTACACCTCCTACTAGAAAGAGCCTCAAAAGAAGGCATCCCAATACTAAGTGATAACTATTATTCTAAGCGAACCCGATGAGAGGCAAATGATCCACCCAACTATGACCAAAATTAATCACACGGGTTCTTGGTGTAACTTCCAAAGTCTGAATAGTCCTTTTCACTTGTCCATCTATCTGAGGGTGGAACAAGGTGCTAAGATTCACCCATGTGCCCATACGTGGCTAATCCAAATATAAAAAAGCAAGAAGATAACCACATACCTTAATCCAAAATAATAGAAATTGGAGTACCTTGCAATTTAAGTACCTCCTAAATAAATAACTTTGCATAACCCTCTCCAGTGTATGTAGTGCTCACATTCAAGAAGTGAGCAGACTTAGTCATCTTATCCACAATAACACAAATCAAGTCATACTGATTGTGAGATCGAGGAAGACCCATGAAAAAAACCATATTAATCATCTACCACTACTACACAGGCAACTTTATCTCTTGGGACATGTCACCAAGCCTCAAGTGTTCTACCTTCACTTACTGATAGACCATATACTTAACCATGAAGTTAGACACATCCCTCTTCATGTTGCTCCACCAATAGGTCGCCTTCAAGTCATGACACATCTTCATCGAGCCCGAATAAACTATATACATCAACTCATGAGCCTCAGTCAAAACCCTTTCTTGTAGCCCATCAATATCAGGAACACATAATCCACCTTGGTACCTCATGATACCATATCCACAAATCTCAAATTCCATGACTTTTTTCTGCCCACACCAGCCTTAATATGCATAAATATGGGGTCCAAAACTTGTTTCCCCTTTACCTCTGCAACAAGAGATGACTTTACCACCTCTTGCACAATCACACTACTATCTCGAGAATCAAAAAGATAAACTGTAAGATTAGCCAACAGGTGAATATTCTTCATCAATCCTCGGTTATCCGTATATATATGAGACAACTTACGCATGGACAACCTGCTAAGAGATTCAACAACCACATTAGCCTTACCAGGAAGGTAATAAAGACTAATGTCATAGTCCTTGAGCAACTCAAGTCATCTCCTTTGCTTGAGGTTCAACTCCTTCTGGGTGAACTCATATTGTAATCATTCATGATCTGAATAAATATCAACATAAGCCCCATAAAAGTAATGACACCAAATCTTTAAAGAAAACACATAAGTCTCCAACTTCAAATCATTAGTTGAATAATTCCTTTCATGAGCTTGCATCTACCTAGATGTATAGGCCACTACCTTACCATGCTCTATCAGCACACACCCTAGTCCCAAAGAGATGGATCACAGTAATAACAAACCTATTAGTACCCTCGGACAGGGTCAAAATTAAAGCAAAAGTCAACTTGTCTTTCAACTTCTCAAAACTACCCTCACAAGCATTAGACCACAAAAACTTTACCTTTTCTGAGGCAACTTAGTCAACGGAGTAGCAATAGACAAAAAACTTTCCACAAATCTTCTATAATACCCAGATAAACCCAAGAAGCTTTAAATATCGATTGGATTCATAAGTCTTGGAAACTTCTTAAAAACCTCAACTTTTTATGGATCCATGATGATCCCCTCAATAGAAACAACATGACTAAGGAAGGTCACAATATTCAACCAAAATTTACACTTTGAAAAATTTGCTTACAAACATTGATCAATAAGTGTTTGCAAAACTATATGGAGGTGATTGGCATGATCCTCCTCACTGTCAAAATATATGAAATGTCATTAATAAACTCGATCACAAACAAATCCAAAAACTACAAAAACACCTGGTTCATAAAGTCTATAAATATATTCAGAGCAGTAGTAAACCCAAATGGCATCACTAAAATCTCAAATAATCATATCAAGTTTGTAAGGCAGTCTTAGGAATATCTACCTCCCTAATCTTCAACTAATGATAACCCAACCAAAGATCAATTATAAAAAAAACATCTAGCACCCTAAAGATGGTCAAAGATATCATTTATCCCAGGAAGAGAATACTTGTTCTTTATCATTACCTTATTCAGTTGCTAATTATTTATCCACATCGGAAGGGAACCATCCTTCTTATGCACAAAGAGAACAGGGGCACCTCACGAAGAAACACTAGGACAAATTAAAACCTTATCAAAAAGATATTTCAACTATTTGATAAATTTTTTCAATTCAGTAGGAGCCATTTTATAAGGATGAATAGAGATAGGACGGGCATTCGATAGAAAATCAATGCCAAATTCTATTTCCCTATTTGGAGGAATACTAAGAAATTTCCTAGGAAATACTTTAGGATATTTGTTAACAACAGGGATAGATTGTAGAGAGAGAACCTTAGAACCAGAATCTTTGATGGAAACTAAATGGTATAGACACCCAATGGATATCAATTTATGGGATCTAAGATACGAAATAAACCTTTCCGTAGGAATTAAGGAACCCTCCTCCCATTCCATTACTAATTTATTTAGGAATTTGAAATTGACTCTTTTGGTCTTACAATCTAGGGAAGCATAGAATGAATAAATCAAATCCATCCCCAAGATCACATCAAAACATACCACATCAAATTTAATTAGATACACTAGTGTATCCTTATCACCTATAGATACCACACAATCCTTGTAGACCCTTCTAGCCATAATGGAATCACCCACAAAGATAGACACAGAGAAGGGATCAAAATACCCTCAGGACAAAAACAAAAATAAACAACCTCATAAAGGGTCACATAAGAAAGGATAAAACCTGGATTAAGTAAATAGTACACATCTCGAGAGAAAATCTATAACATACCAGTAACAACATTGGAAGACTTCTAAGATTCCTGATGGGTGACAAGAGTGTAAGAACAATTCTGACCAGTGTCGGTACTAGAAGTAGCAACCTTTGGCGTAGGAGCTAAAGAAGTAGAAACCAAAACCAAATTATCTCTAGTACTAATATTTCCTGAAGGATAGTTTCTCTAAATATGACTAGGATGGCCATATCTAAGACATTTATTTCTTTCCTAATCACAAAAATCATGGTACAACTATCCATAAAATCAACAAAGAGAATATGATGGAGCTGACTGAGCTTCACTATCCTGAGATTGGGTACCTTATACCTTAAACCCACTGTCATCCTAAAAGCGATGATCGCTCAAAGGCTTGCGATATGGATCACTAGACATAGCATGTGAACTTAAGTTTTCCCAAGTCCTTTTCTTGCTCCACTGCCTATCATCTCTACCATTATTCTACTGGCCTCCACCCTACTCTAAATATTTAAACTTCTTACTTCATCTTTCCCTTATTTATGCCTGCTTCTTTTTCTCAACCTTAACTTATTGTATATACTTTACTACCCTGGAGATATCTATGTCATTATTCAGCATCGCTGCTTTACACTCTATTATTTTGTCTTAGGACAAACCCGAAGTAAACTTCCTCATCCTAGCCCTCATTCTAGACACCAACTTCGGAGTGTAACATGACAATTGATTAAACTTCATGGCATAATGCTTAATAGTTATCTTTTCCTTCCTAAAGTTCACAAACTCCTCAAATTTACACTTTTTTAACTCCTGAGGAAAGAAATAATTAAGGGAATCACAAAAAGAACTCCTCCTACACAGCCTGCTCAACATCATCATACTTTAACTTCTCCAACTCCTCATACCACTAATATTCCATATCCTTTAATATATATATATATATATATATATATATATATTGCAAATTCTACAACCTCTATATCAGTAGAATGCATCAACCATAATACCTTTTCTTTTTTTTGAAGAAACCATTAAGTATCCTCCTTAACCATAAAGCCTATAAATGTCAGAGGATTCACCCTCATAAATTGGCCAGCACCAGTGACCTCAAAAGATAGAGCTACAAAACCAACACAGTTATGCTGATGAGTCTGAGAAGTCACCAACTGAACAGATGAATATATTAATGGAATTCAACATTAGAAATATCTTGTTGGGGTGATAAGGCATGAACATCATATGTTCGAGAAGGCCAAAGAGGATTGGTTGGGATCAGTAGAATTATATCTATATAATAAGGAAAAGAGGCCCTAGAATGAGTTTGTATTCTATAATTAGGTGATTTATATCCATATAGTCCTCAGGTGGAATAGAAGAGTTCCAACGAGCAACAGATCTTCGGGGAAGCATGATCTGAAATTTCACAAAAGAGAATTAGAGAAGATTTCAACACCTTATAGTCTATAGCTCTAAAAATAGATCACAAGGAAAACATTTCTAAATTCCTCATAACTTCTCCCATATAAATGTGTCATGCTACAAAACCATAAAAAAGACTCTACTTGACACAGTGTTATGGACATCCAATGACCATGAACCTACACTATAATACCAAGTCTTTTATAACCTAAACTAGGGCCTATACATGATGGGTATTTCAATTCTTCTAAGGACTAAAGACCACCCTCTTTTCCTTGCCTATAGAAGATAATACAACTAGTAGCGGATGAATTCTGAACCTATAACAAGATAGTTAAGAAACTAGATTAGAATAAAGTTAAGAACTTTAACATCCATCCCAATCCACAGTAATTCATAAAACCTCAAGTAACCAAGAACAACCAGAATCGAGATAGACCTCTAATGATAGCCAAAAAGAAATTGAAAGATAATCTATGATCTAGTGAAACCAAAACTTAAAATGAGGGCCTTCCAAAGAATAAAATCTTACCAATTCAAGATGACTTATGATAAATCTAGGTATCACCTAAAACTACATAAGAAAATCAAAAATATATCTATTTCTTATATCACATGGGGATACAACATCCGAGGATGGTTAGCAGGATGAGTGATAGCATGTAACATAAGATAAGGATAAACTAATGCCAATGAAAAATCTAGTCCAAACTTAAAAAAAATGTTCACATACATGCTTACATATATATATATATATATATATAAGATGTTGGGATAGAGAATAAGGTGTAGGATGTGATTTAAAACCATTAACCTAGACTGTGTAGCTCTAACCGTCATAAGGGCACCTATGTGCTATATGGGTTCAGCTTTCTCCACTTAAAGAGACCCTATGTATGTTAGCCATACAAACCAATAAAAGCCAAGGTTGAGCCAGGGAAATACCTCAACCCCATCTAATCCAAAATATATATATATATAAGTGTGAACTATACACATGGTTATAAAGACCCCTACACTGGCAATCATGGTTTTTTGTATTAGTCCCCCTGGAACCTCTACTTTCCATGACATTCTACACAACCCTATTTAAGCCTAATTTAAACAAGTTTTAAATAAAATATCTATTTAATGCATGAATTATCCAATAAGGCATCAACCAAAGGTATAGTTATATAATTACACTTGCCAGCTTGTAATTATGCCATACCAATTTTGTCAACTTGGGGGAATGCCACAACCCTTCTTTGTTCATAAAATCAAGTTGGGGGAATTCCACGACACATTTTTGTTCATAAAATAAAGTTAGGGAAATGTCATGACCCCTTTGTTTAGTAAATCAAGTTGGGGAATACCATGAACCCCTTTGTTCATTAAATCAATCTGGGGGAATGCAATGACCTCCTTTGTTTATTAAATCATATTTAATATAAAAACATGAACAACATACCTTTATTAACCCTTTCTATTCATTTAACCATTTATGCAATGCAATAGTTTAAGAAAGTAAGACAAATCATGTGATTAACCCTATTTCAAATCCAATTATGCAAGTGGGTTAAGGAAAAACAATTTGAAAAACATAATTCCAAACAAAAATCATCAAATTAGGGGAATAACTTGACCCCCATCTCATTGACCATACCCATTTACCAAACGGGTTTCAAAATAAATAAATAAAACATAGAAACTTGCATTAAACCCATGAGACTGCAATTCAAGAAATAATCCTTCCAAAACCCTCAATCCAAATCAAAATCCACAATTAAATCCATATGAATAAAATTTTACGCATATTCTTTAAGTAAATCTATTTTAAGATGAGAGGTACATGCCTAAAAGTATCACAATTATAGAGATAAATCATCACTTGGAAGCTCTAAATGATCAAGCTTAAGAAACCCTAGATTTTACTTTACTTAGGTATTTGAGAAAGTTTAAGAGTGGTTTTAATTATTTTTTAGATGATAATCAGGTCCCTACTAGGTTTTAAGTTCATGAGTCATAACTGGGGAAAAAGGAAAATAACCAAAGTACCCTTAATAAAACATTAGAAATTTGCTTCCTAGTGATGATGGGTTACCTTACAACTCATGAGGACACATTATAGGTAGTAGTGATGACTCATAGTCTTGGGAGAAACTTAGGGCCACCTAACTAGGGTTGTCTATGAAAAGCACCGTATGACTCATAAAGAGTTATAATGAGTCATGACGTCTAAGTTGTATTCCAAAAAAACCATGGCTATTACACTGGTTTAGTTATGAATGTAACCTAACTCATTTAGAGTCTTTACGACTCGTTAGGTGGGAGTTATGGTAACAAACTAAGACATGGATAACTATACTGGCCACCCTATGACTTGAGCCTTGTGACTCTTAGGGAGACCTTACAACTCGTTACGTAAGTCGTAGCTTAGGTAGTAGTCTTAAATCTCAAAATTATGAAAGGCAAAAATTTTAGGGTATTACACTCCTTTTTTTTTTACAAGTATAGTGATGTCTTTTGAGTATCAAAATTGGTTTGAGAGATTTACTTGATTGGGTTCTCCTAGGTTTAGTGGTGCTATGGGCGAGGATGCCGATTATTTTTTTATTGACTGTTATGAGAAGATTCATAATTTGGGTTTACTTGAATCGCATGGTGTTTCTTTTACTACTTATCAGTTGAGGGATGCTGCTAGAGATTAGTGGAGGTCATTTTTTAGTTATAGACCTCTTGATGCTCTTGAAATAAGATGGGATCAATTTATTCATGCATTTTTTAGAGAGATTTATTCCTTAGAGTCTGAGGGATCAGATGAGAAATAAATTTAATTGCTTAAAGTAGGGCTTCATGACTGTATAAAATTATAAGGCATGTTTCCATGTATTATCCAGATATTTTAAAGATAGTATTGCCATCCAGTCTGAGAAGATTTAAAAGTTTGTGAAGGGTTTGGATATTTCTTTTAAGTTAGATATGTCTTAGATAGTTGCATTTTGAGATATTTTTAGAGTATTGTGGATAATGCTAAGATGACTGAGGGTATTCTTTGAGTATATCAGCAAGTCACCAAGAGGGTGCACCATTTTAGTGAGTTTAGAGGTTAAACTTCTTAAGGCTGAGTTTTTAGAGGTTCTCGTGGGTATCATGGTAGGCTAGTGTAGGCATACTTATAGAGTTTAAGTGATGAATTTTCGGTTCAGCAATTTAAGGTGGCCATTTGGTCCTAGTGGTACCTTCTCCTATTAAGGCGGGTCACAAAAGATGCTTTGTGTGTGATGAGGTTGATCATATGGCTAAGGACTATCCTTTTTGTGAGATTTTTCATACTCTTATATCAGTTGTAAGAGGTAGGGGTTCTACTAGATATGCGATAGGTAGAGATAGTGGAGCTCGTGGTGGTGGTTGCAGGGCAACTCAGCCAGTTGGTGGTCATGGTCTATGTTATGCTATACTCGATAGACCATAGGTAGAGGTTTCAGATGTTGTGATCATAGGTATTGTCCTCATTTGTTTCAGATTGTATCTATGTTATTTGATTTGAGATTGAATTTCTCCTATGTCTCTTAGTATTTTATTTTAGATTTTAATTCTATTAGTGAGCCTCTTGCAATGTCTATTCATGTATCTACCCTGTAGAAGATTCTTTAAGGGTAGATTACATGTACCAATCTTGTATTTTGACTTTATCTAGGTATAAAACTTTCGTAAATTTTCTTGTGTTAGATATGGTTGATTTTGAGGTTGTTAGTATAGACTGGTTGTCTCCTTATCTGGTTGTCCTAGATTATTATGCTAAGACTGTGACTTTAGTTTCATCAGGTGTGCTGAGTATAGTTTTGAAGAGTGAACTTAATTCAGGCACTAAAAGGGTCATATCTTATGTTCAGGCTCATCAATTGGTTGAGAGGGGATGTTTGTCCTACTTGGCTCATATTTGGGATACTAGTGTGGTTTCACCTCCTTTTATGGATTTTGTTTGCACTGTTCATAAGTTCATAAATTTTTTTTCTTGTGGATTTACTTGTTATGTCTCTAGATCAATTTATTGATTTTTCCATTGATATTTAGTCGGGAACTAAGCCCATTTCTATTTCTCTCTATAGGATGGCCCCAACTCGGTTGAAGGAATTAAAGGATCAATTGTAGGATTTATTGGATAAGGGATTTATTTGACCTAGTGTATCACCCTGAGTATCTTGTTTGTGAAGAAGAAGGATGAGTCTATGCATAAGTGTATTGATTATTAGCAATTGAAAATTGTGACAGTTAAGAATAAGTATACTCTTCCTCATATTTATGATTTATTCGATCATCTTCAGGGTGTCGTGGTGTTTTCAAAGATTTATTTGAGATTTAAGTATCAGCATTTGAGGACTAGAGCTTTGGATATTCTATATTTTTGGACTCAATATGGTCATTATTAGTTCTTGGTCATGTTCTTTGGGTTGGCTAATGCCCCTGCTATATTCATGGAGTTGATGAACCGAGTGTTTTGATCATATTTTGACTCCTTTGATATTATAATTATAGATAATATCTTGGAGTATTCTAAGCATGCAGTTTAGCATAAGGAGTATTAATGGTTTATACTTCAAAAATTAAGGGATGAGAAGTTTTATGCTAATTTCTCCATGTGGGAGTTTTGGTTAGAGTATGTATTTTTATTACATCATATAGTGACTAAAGAGGATATTATGGTTGATCTAGCCAAGATTGCAGTGGTTCGTTATTTGGCTAGGCCTACTTTTCCCATCGAGATTTGGAGTTTTGTTGGCTTACAAGGTTCTTATCGGTATTTTTTTTAGCGTTTCTCATGTATTACAAATCCTTTGACTAAGTTGACTCAGAGGAAGATTTTATTTTAGTGGTTTGATGCTTGTAAGGAAAGATTTAAAAATCTCAATGATTTTTTTACTAGCTCCTATCGTTATTTCTTCCCAAGGAGGATGTGGGATTTACCATATTTTGTTAGGCTTCAGGTGTTGGGTTAGGTGTTTATTGATGCAAGAGGGTAAGGTGTTTACGTATGCTTTTTATCAGCTGAAGCCCCTTAAGAGGAATTATCCTACCCATGATTTGGAGCTATACGTGGTTGTTTTTGCTGTGAATTTATGGATGCACTACTTTTATGAATTTCGTTATGATATTCACTCAGATAATTATAGCCTTTAGTACATCTTCACTTAGTGAGATCTTAATTTAAGGCACCGTTGTTGGCTTAAGATACTTAAGAAATATAACATGACTATTCTCTATCATCAGAGCAAGGCCAATGTGGTTGTAGATGCCTTGAGCAAGAAGTCAACTATAATGGGTAGCTTGGTGCATATTTTCACCTAGGAGAAGCCTTTTATCTTAATAATTTAGTCTTTAGCTAACCAGATGGTTATGCTTAATGTTTCAACACCTGGGTGTGTTTTGACATTTAAAGAGGCTAGGTCTTCTTTGATGGAGCAGATTTGAGTTTATCACTTTAATATTGCTGGATTGAGATTTATTCAATATAAGGTGTTGAGTGGTGATTCTAAGAAAACCTCAATTGATTAAGATAGATTTTTAATAATTGGAGGTCGAGTATGTATGTTGAGAGTGGGTGATTAGATTAGATTGATGGAGGAAGCCATTGTTCTAGATATTCCATTCATCCGGGAGTGACTATGATGTATCATGATTTAAGGAAACATTACTGCTGGTGTAGTATAAGTAAGAATGTAGTAGATTTTATAACTCATTGCCTATGTTTCTAGCAGGTGAAGGTCAAGCATAGGAGACCGAGTAGATTGCTTCATAGGTTACCTTTTTCTGAGTGGAAGTGGCAATGAATTACTATAGACTTTGTGACTAATTTTCCTTATACTTCTCATAGTTCTAATAGTGTTTGGGTCATCATGGATCTATTGATCAAGTCTGCTCATTTCATATCAGTTCAAGTTTCTTTTAATGCTGAGAGGTTGGCCTATATTTACATTTATGAGATTGTGCATCTTTATGGTGTACCAGTGTTTATTATCTCAAATGCAAGTTCAGTATTCACATCTCATTTTTTTAAGACTTTTTAGGACTAGTTAGGTACTTGGATTGATCTTAGCATAACCTTGCACCCCCAGATTAATTGTCAGTCAGAGTCGACTATCAAGGTTTTAGAGGATATGCTCTGCCCTTGTGTGATTGATTTTTGGTGGCGAATGGGAGAAATATTTATCTTTAAAAGATTTTGCCTATAATAATAGCTTCCATTACAGTATCAATATAGATTTTTTTAAGGCATTATTGCTCACTAGTGGGTTGGTCTGAGGTCTCTGAGATTAGGCCATAAGGTACAGACTTTCTTCGTGAATCATTGGATAGAGTTTGGATCATTCAAAATAGAATACGAGCAGCATAGAGTAGAAGAAGTGTTATATGGACTATAGACTTCATGCTTTATGTTTTGGTGTTAGTGATTATATTTTTCTTTGAGTTTCACCCATAAAGGGTGTGATGAGGTTTGGGAAGAGGGGAAAGCTTAGCCCTATGTATATTGGTCTATTTGAGATTCTTTGAACTATTAGCGATGTGGCGTATTGAAACACCCTGGGTTTTGACCCTTAGAAATTTCCTATTTTGTGGCTTTTATACATTATATGATTTAGGGTACTAGTCGTATGATAGAGTACGGGCTAGGTGACCCATTTATATATTTCCCAATTTTTGGTGGTTGAGTTTCTAGAATAGGTACGACTAGGTAGTTATGAGTCCTATGGTTGGTGATGGGGCATTTCTTTGGGTTTTCCTTCACTTAATTTGAAACTTAGTAACTTAACTTTGATCTAAGTACGGTGGTGCACCATGAGTCGTGGGGATAGGGTACGAGTCATATAGTCCAACTCATATGTTGGACAGTGTTAACCCCTCATGATTATGTTATGGGTATAGGTTAAGGGTACTAGTCGTATCTTTGGGTATGGTTTGGCTGGGTTGTCGTATATTAGGCAGTGTTGGTTTCCAAGGGGAGGCCTAGGGTATTAGATAAGGGTACCCCTTATACCTTAGGGTACGATTGGGGTGGGTTGGTTGTACCATCCTATGGGAATTTTAAGCAGTTAAAGTTAGGGATAATCTGGACATTTCCCCCCTTAAACTATTATAACCCCACAACATAAAACACTTTTTGGGGTTTCATTAGCCTATTCACAATCTATCAAACTGTCTTAAACACTCTCAAATTCTCTGAAGTATCTTGGGTTAAAGAAGGCTAGGGTTTCCTTCAAAGTGTTCAATTAAGGACTTACAAGGGTGATTTCTCTTTGTCATCTTCTTAATCAAAGACATGTACTCCTCCCTCATTGTTAGTTTAAACTAAATGCATGTTTTATAAATTGTTTTCATCGTATAAATATTGTATGGTTTTGGATTTTCCAATATATGTTGGGGGTTTTGATTATAATGGTTGGTTATGGTTTTCCTATGTCTTTTACTTATGGTTTTCATATTATTATGGTGGTTTGAACCTTAGGTTTCATGGGAATGGTTAATTTGTACTTGGTCTTGGCTTTGGAAATACTATGCCCCCAACATGTTTGATAAAATGCCTATGAGAATGATTTTTGCTAAATTGTTGGACTTTTATAGAACTATACATGGTATAACTTGTTAATAGAACCCTAAATGGTTTAAATGGCTTGGAATTGTTAAATTGTAAGGTTTTGGTGGTTTTGGTTGGTCTAATTGAAAGACTTAGGGGGTACAAGAGAGTCCCTTAAGGAAACTTAATAATGAAACACTTGTGGTGTATATGGGACCCCCCCCCCCCCCAAGTCATCTTAACAATATAATCAGCACATGGGGATCCCTTACATAAAAAAGATGGCTAAGGACATTGCTTGCAAGCTATAGTTAGTATAACAATACCATTATTTATAGGCTTGGTTAATAATAAATGAAATGGTGATTTGGTTGTGCGGTAATGGTTTTAATTGGGAAATAATGGTGGGGTGTGATAGCTAACCCTAAAGGTATGAGTCCAATGGATGGACACTTGAAACTCATATTTATCATCATGATGATTGGTCATGGCGACCGTATATGATACTTTTGGGGTAAACAGGAATCCCCTAAGTAAATTTGTACATATGTATCATAGGGAGCGAAGGGTGCTCGAGAATCTCCTACTCCTATTGTATTTCTAATTCGTGCGGCTACACGTATCGAGTCCTATTCTGGGGGTTACACTGGATCCATATAGCCCGTGGGTGGTTCCAGAACACTTAAGCTACACATACCCAGGTTAATGGTTTTAAAGGCATGCTAAACCCAATTTTCTTGCCCAACATGGTTATATATATACATATATTGTTGTGAATGCATATGATTATTTTACTTGGTTTTAATGGTTGGCACTATTTTCTTCATATCCTAGGTGCATACTAGCATTTACCCGGTAGCCCATCGTCTAGCAAAAGTATCCCCACGCGATGAAGAAATTAATCATTTTACTCCTCCAGCTTAGTAATCGGATTCAAGATCAGCTGTTTGATTAAAATGGTGAGCTTCCATATTCTTGAAGGCTCTATTTCATTTCATGGATGTCTTTACATACTCTGGTTATTTCATAGACATTTGTTTTAACTATGGTTGGGGGCATGTCTTAACCAAATATCATTTTACTTTTGGTTAGAGGATTTGTGAGACTATTATGGGTTGGTATGCATGGTGTTGGTAGTGGTGTTAGCCTTAGTATTTGAATTGGAATTGGGGCTAGTACCATTTGACTGTATATATAATTGTTCAATCCTATTATATTATGGACTTGCACTTTGTTATTATTTTGGTTTGGGTGTGGTTATTGGTTAGGTATTAGATTGTTAGACTTGATAAGGTTAGCCATGGTTATGGACCTATCCTAGAGTCTGGAATTTTACAAAATTCTATCTTGTTATATTTTTAGAATTCATCTAACTCAAGGTGCGTGTTTGGAAGTTGGGTTGGGTAACTAGGGTGGTCCCTATCCTGGTTGGAATTGGGATGCCCATTATGACAAGGCCCCAGTTTGGTTCATGTAAAGTTCTTATCAGAGCATTAGGTTCATGCTTAATTGGGAGTCCACAAAGCTGTGTCCAGTATAGTCTCTTTTAAGGGTATGTAGCACACCATATTTATAAGAAAGTCTGCAAGGCATTTTGCAATATTTCTCTTTCTCTGTGTTCTATTTTCACGCTTGTAGTCTAAGTCCTAGAATCTTCTTTAATTTGGGTTTGTTCTCCTTTTAGACTATGCCTCGATGATTTGATGAGAATGGAAACTCCTCTGTCCCAATTGGGATGATGTTGATAGGACATGCTCTACTCAGGGGATGCATACTCGGTCTAGGGGTCTCGTCCCTGATTGTTCTGGAGTTCTACCAGTTCAATTTAGTTCTCCTCAGGTAGACGTGACAAATACAGATTTTTGTTAGTCGATCCATATGATTGCTTAGTTGGTAGCTTCTCAGGCTGAGCGTGGTGCATATAGTATTGCATCTTCTGAGGCCACAAGGGTTGGTAAGTTTATGAGGATGAGTCCTCCAACTTTTACTGGTGTTGCGGTAGAGAAGGATCCTTATGGTTTTTGGATGAGATGGAAAAGATCTTCAGAGTTATACAGGCCACAAATATGGTAGAGGTGAATTTCACTGCCTATCAGCTAAAGGATATGGCATACTAATGGTACGATGAATGGGATCAAGTGAAGGGTGAGGTTGATGAGTCTCCTCTATGGGAGACTTTCTCTAAACATTTTTAGATTGTATTTTTCCTCAGAAGCTGAGGAAAGTAAAGATGGAGGACTTTGTTAATCTGAAATAGCAGAATATGTCAGTCAGGGAGTATGCCTTTAAATTTCACTTGTTGTCCAGGAATGCTCTGGAATTTATGTCTGATATGAGGGCCAAGATGATATAGTTTGCTTTAGGACTATCTCGTGAGTTAATCCTTAAAAGAAAGAGTGCATTGCTAATTAAGAAAATAGATATCTCTAGGTTGGTTGTTCATATGCAATAAGTAAAACAGGGAAAGAAAAAGTAGTCTGAGGTCGGTGAAAGGTTGGGTAAGAAGTATAGGTTCTCAGAGCAGTATGGTGGTCAATAATAAAGTGATCGGGATGGTGGTAAGTGTCCAAAGAAGAAGTGAGGGAATTCTTGTTCTTTCTCTATAGCTAGTGCTCCTTACCCGAAGCAATCGGGTTGCAGGCATCAATAGAGTGGCAATAAGTTCAGTGCATAGGGTTCCCAGTCTTAGACTAATAGGCTTATTTGGCCTTATTATGTCCTTTTTGAAGGTTTTTTAATCGATTATATTGGGGTTTTTGTGATGAAGGAAAGGACAGGTGATTTAAATGTGGTCATCTTGGCCATATGCATTGAAACTATCTGGTTGGTAAGGTTGCTTCAGGGGTAAACAAGGTTCTGGTTGCCTCTTCATCTTCTCCTGCACCAAAGGGTGCTATTTCTGCATCTGTTTCTTCTTCCGGTACTGACAAAGGCCAAAATAGGTTATATACTCTTGCTACATGACAAGGGTTTGAGGCATCGCCTGATGTCATGACTCGTATATTACAAATCTTTTCTCGTGATGTTTACTATTTACTTAATTTAGGGTCCACTTTATCTTATGTGACCCTATTATGGTTGTGTATTTTGGTTTTGATCCTGAGGTTATTTTAGATCTTTTTTTGTTTCTACCCCAATAGGTGACTCGATGGTTACTAAAAGAGTCTATAGGGGTTGTGTGGTAACTTTTGGTAGTAAGATAACTTTGGTGGATTTGTTTAAGTTAGATATGATGGATTTTGATGGCATTCTAGGTATGGATTGGTTATACTTGTTTGCACATCGTTAGATTGTTGGACTCATAAGGTTGTCTTTAAGTTCCCTGGTGAATCGATTATTGAATGGGAGGGTGGCTCCCTAGCTCCAAAGAGAAAGTTTATATAACATCATAGAGCTCAAAGGTTATTCTCTAAAGGGTGTCTTTATCATTTGTTCTTAGTTAAAGACTCTAACTCGGAAGGTCCTTCATTAGATTCAGTATCAGTGGTGAATGAGTTTCCTGAGGTTTTTCCAGATGATTTTTCCGGTGTTCCTACTGATAGGGAGATTGAGTTTGGGATTGATTTAGTTCTAGACACTCGTCCAATATCTATTTGTCCTTATTGAATGGCTCTGGCTTAGTTGAGGGAACTCAAGATGCTACATAAGGATCTTTTGGTTAGGGGTTTCATTTGTCCTAATTTATCCCCGTGGGGTGCAGCTCTGTTATTCGTGCATAAAAAAGGATCGTTACATTTAGATATGTATTGACTATCAGTAGCTAAATAAGGTGACAGTTCAAAAAAAGTATTCTCTTCTAAGGATAAATGACTTGTTTGATCAGTTGCAAGGTTCCAAATTCTTATCTAAGATAGATCTTTGGTTTGGGTATCATCAACTTAAGATTAGGGAGGTCGATATCTCTAAGATAGCATTCCATACTCGGTATGGGTACTTTGAGTTCTTGGTTATGTTATTTGGTTTGACAAATTCTTCGACGATATTCATGGATTTGATGAATAGGTTCTTCTGTTATTTTCTGGATCTTTTTGTCATTGTGTTAATTGATGACATCCTAGTATATTCTATAAGTGAGATAGATCATGCCAATCAACCCTATGTGGTATTACAGACCTTGAAACAACAATAGTTATATGCCAAATTCTCGAAATATGAATTCTAGTTGAACGTTGTCACATTTTTTGTCATTTATTTCTATTGAGGAGATCATGGTGGATCCATAAAAGGTAGCGATGGCTAAGAAGAGGCCTATACCCACGACTCCAACTGATATTCATAGATTATTGGGTTTGGATGGGTGCTAGAGGAGGTTTTAGAGAGTTTTTTAATGATAGCTGCCCCATTGACTAAGTTGACTTAGAAGAAGGTAAAGTTCTCTTAGTCGGACGCTTGTGAGTGTAATTTTGAGAAGTTGAAGGATAAGCTAATTTCCTATTCAATTTTGACTTTGCCAGAAGGACATGAGGGGTTTGTGGTCTACTGTGATGAGTCCTGGGTTGGACTTGGTTGTGTTTTGATGCAGCATGATAAGGTGATTGCCTATGCTTCTAGGCAGTAGAAGGTGCATAAGAGGAACTATCCTACCCGTGATTTATAGCTTTTAGCCATGGTGTTTGCATGAAAAATCTGGTGGTACTATTTGTATGGAATGCGCATGGAGATATTTTTTATTCATAAGAGTGTAGTATGTGTTCACTTAGAAAGAGCTTAACCTCAGGCGGAGGAGATAGCTTGAGCTTCTTAAGGATTATTATATGAGTCTTCACTGCCATTTAGGTTAGGCTAATATTGTTGTTGATTCTCTTAGAAAGTTTTCCATAGGGAATTTAGCATATGTAGATAAGGAGAGGTAGGAGTTGGTAGAGGATATTCATCGTTTGGCTAATCATGGAGTTCTCCCATTAGACTCCAGGGATGGTGGTATGATCGTACATGAAGTTGTTCAATCTTATCTTGGTGCAGAAATCAAAGAGAAGCAACTTCTAGATCCTTGCTTGATGAAAATCAAGGGTGATATAGGTTGGCAAAAGATAATGGTATTTGAGACCAGTGGTAATTTGGCACATAAATCGTGATATGTTGTTCATCCCATTTATATAAAAATGTATCATGATCTCAAGGAGATGCATTGGTTGAATAGTATAAAGAAGGATGTGGCTTATTTTGTGGCCAAATATTTAGTGTGTCAACAAGTGAAAGTTAAGCACATAAGGCCTAGAGGCTTGTATGAGGAGATTGAATTTTTGGAATGGAAATGGGAGGTGATCAATATGAATTTCATTACCATCTTCCTCGATCTCAAAACAAATTTGATTATGTTTGGGTCATCGCTGATAAGATGACAAAGTTGACTCACTTCTTGCTAGTGAGGACTAACTTTTTGGGTGAGGATTATGCGGGGTTGTATCTTCATGAGATTATGAAGCTTAAAGGGGGACCTATTTTAATTATCTTGGATCGTGGTAAGCAGTTTTTATCTCACTTTTGGTGATCCTTTAAGAAGGGTTTAGGTACTAAGGTTAGTTTGAGTACTGCTTTTCAGCCGCAAAATAATGGGAAAGCAAAAAGGACTATTCATATATTTGAGGATATGCTTCATGCTTGTGTGATTGACTATGGTGGTAATTAGTTTGACCATCTACCTATTGTAGAGTTTACTTACAACAATAGCTATAATTCTAGCATTAGGATGAACCCTTTTGAGGTATTGTAAAGTAGGAGGTGTAGATCTCCTATTAGGTGGTTTGAGCTTAGTGAGGCGGATATGTTTAGCCCAGATTTGGTTAATCAGGATATGGAAAAGGTAAAGATGATTTGGGATATTCTTAAGGCTGCCCAAAGTCACTAGAAGTCCTATATGAATGTAAGGCGTAGGGACTTGGAGCTTGAGAGTGGAGATAGGGTGTTCCTAAAGGCGTCTCCAATGAAGAAAGTAGTGTAATTTGAGAAAAAAGAGAAGATCAGCCCTCGGTATGTTGGTCCTAATGTCTTTTTGAGTAGGGTTGCTAATGTGGCGTATGAATTGGAGTTTCCTTCTGGTTTAAGATACAATTATTCGGTATTTCATGCCTCTATGTTGAGAAAGTGTATCGGTGATCCTTCATCAGTTATTCCTTTGGAACAATTGGGTATCTGAGTTTCTCTATCTTATGAGGAGATCCCGATTGAGATCTTGGATCGACAGGTTCGTCAGTTACGGATCAAGGATGTATCTTCGATTAAGGTTCTATGATTGAACCATAAGGTGTAAGAATCTACATGGGAAGCAGAATAGGACATGAAGTCCCAGTATCCGTATTTGTTTTCTTCTCTAGATATTCATGCTTAAGGTATGTATTATTTATTTGATCTTTATTTTCTATCTTGGTTACAGAAAGGTTGATTCCCTTGCATCTTTGTTTTCCAACTTAATTAAAGGTTGGAATGGTTATGTTGGGGTGTAATTGGTTTTTGCATTACCTTACCCATTATTCGGGGATGATTAATCCTAGAGGGAGAGACTGAAACACCCTGGGTTTTCACCCTTAGAAAATTTCCAAATTTTTAGCTTCTGGACATCATACGATCAGGGGTACTAGTCATATGATAGGGTACGATTCAGGTGGCCAAGTCATATATTGTCTAATGTTTAGTTGTTGAGTTTTTTGAGTGGGTACAACTAGGTGGGTACTAGTTGTATGGTTGATGATGGGTCATTGGTTTGGATTTTCCTTCACTTAATCTGAAACTTGGTAACTTAACTTCGGTGTTCAACCCCTCATTATTTTGTTATGGGTACGGGTTAAGGGTACTATTTGTATGCTTGGGTATGGTTTTGCTTGGGGGGTCGTATGTTGGGAAATGCTGGGATCAAAGAGGAGGCCTACGGTACGAGATAAGGGTACCACTTTTACCCTAGGGTACGGTTGAGGTGGGTTTATCATACCATCCTACGGGAATTTTAAACAATTTATGTTAGGGGTAATTTGGACATTTCCCCACTTAACCTATTATGATACCAACGACATAAAGCACCTTTTTGGGGCTTCATTAACCTATTTACAATCAATCAAACTCTCTTAAACACTCTCAAATTCTGTCAAAGCTCTTGGGTTATGGAAGGCTAGGATTTCCTTCAAGGTGGTCTATTTGGGACTTGTAAGGGTGATATCGCTACTTATCTTCTTTATCTAAGTCATGTACTCCCCCCTTATTGTTAGTTCCAACTAAAGGAATATTTTATTACTTGTTTTCATTGCATAAATATTGTATGGTTTTTGGGTTTTCCAATATATGTTAGGGGTTTAGGATAAAATGATTGGTAACGACTTTCCTATATCTTTTACTTATGGTTTTCATATTATTATGGTGGTCTGAACATTTATTTGCATGGGAATGGTTAATTGGTACTTGGTTTTGGCTTTAGAAATACTATGCCCCCAACTTGTTTGATAAAATGCCTATAAGAAGGGTTTTTATTAAATTGCTGGACTTTCATAGAACTATGTATGGTATAACTTGGTAATGGAATCCTAAATGGTTTAACTGATTTGGAATGGTTAGATGGTAAGGTTTTGGTGGTTATGGTTGTTCTAATTTAAAGCCTTTTGGGGTACAAGGGAATCCCCAAGCAAACTTAGTAAAGAAATACTTGTGGGGTACATGGGACTCCTCCAAGTCAACTTAACAATATAACGGGTACATGGGAATCCCTTACTTAAAAGGGATGGCTAAGGACATTGCTTGCAAGCTATAGTTAGTATGACTATACCACTACTTATAGCCTTGGTAAATAATAAATGGAATAGTGGTTTGGTTATACGGTAATGGTTTTAATTGGGAAATAATGGTGGAGTGTGATAGCTAACCTTGAAGGTATGAGTCCAATAAACGGACACTAGAAAATCATGTTTGTCTCCATGAGGATTAATCATGGAGACCATATATGATACTTATGAGGTAAATAGGAATTCCCTAAGTACATTTGTACATATATATCATAGAGAGTAAAGGGTACTTGGGAATCACCTATTCCAATGGTATTTATAGTTCCTACGGTTAGATGCATCGGGGCCCGTTCAGGGGGTTACACTACACCCATATACCTCATAGGTAGTTTTAGGATGGTTAAGCTACACAGACCCAGGTTAATGGTTTTAAAGGCATGCTAAACCCAGTTGCCTTTCCCAGCATGGTTATATATATGTGTATGTATGTATGGTTGTGAATGCATATGGTTGGTTTTCTTAGTTTTAATGGTTGGCATTATTTTATCCTTATCCTGAGTGCATTATAGCGGTCAATCACTAACCCATCTTCAGGAGGATGTATCCCCGTACGAAGTATGAATGGACCATTCTTCTCCTCTTTCTTAGTAATCAAATTTGGGATCAACTTTTTAATTGTAATGGTTAGATTCTATATTCCTAATGGCTTAATTTCATGTTATGGATGTCTTTACTTACGCTTGTTATTTCATAGACATTGGTTTATGCTATGTGTTGGGGCAAGTCCCATCCGATTATTATTTTACATTCGGTTAGAGGCTCTGCGGGACTACTATGGGTTGGTATGCAGTGGTGTCAACTATAGTATTGGCATTGGTACTGGGGCTAATACTATTTAACTATATTTATGATTGTTCCATCCTATCATGTTTTGGACTTGTACTTGGTTATTATTTTTGTTTTAGTATGGCTATTGGTTCGGTATTAGATGGTTGGACTTGCTTGGGTTGGTCACAATTATAGACCTATCCCAGAGTCTGGAATTGTACTAAATGCTATTTTTTATATATTTGAAATTCATCCAACTCAGGGTATATTTTTGAAGGTTAGGTTGGGTAACATGAGTTGTCCCCAGTCCTAGTTTGACTTAAGATACCCATAAGACAAGGCCCCAGTTTGGGTCATGTCACCTATGACTTGGTTTTTCTCCTAGACCTATCAGTTGTTCATCTAGTTTTCCATGTTTCTATGTTTCTCCATTATATTCTAAATAAGTCTCATGTTATTCGTTGGTATTCGGTTCAATTAGATAAGTCGTTGTCTGTTGTTGAGGAGACGGTCTCTATTTTGGCAAGATGGTTCAACTAGACGGTCTCTAGTTGCTCTCTAGAGTTATCTCTATGGTTAAGGTTCAGTGGCAACATCGACCAGTAGATGAGGCTACTTGGGAGGTTGAGTCTGATATGTGTGATTCTTATCTCCAGCTCTTTATTAATTATTGTATTTATTTGCCTTAGTTTAAGAACAAACTAGGTTTGTAGTGGTGGATGATGTAACAATCTAAATTTTTGATGAAAGAAGTGAAATATGTGTTTTTGTGTGAAATGACTATTTTAAGTCTCCCCATAGTTGCATTGTGGTATTTTTGGGGGTGTGGAGGTTGTTGGCACTTTCGGATTCATTTCAGTACCAATTATGTGATATTATGATTTTTGATGGCTTAGAGATCCTTATTATAGACTTCCTTGGTTATCTTTTGATCCTCGTGATGGATGGTAGAACGGACTACGCCAGTTGATCCGAAACATCATTTTTAGGGTGGTAACATGTTTGATGTGGCTTTATGGCTTTTAAATATGATTTCGACCTTCAGTTTGAAGTTATGATTTAGGATTTCGAGGATCAACTTTTTGAAAATGATATTTTTTAAAAAATTTGATAACGTTATTTAGTCTAGAGTGTTTAACTTGATAAGGTAGCATATTTTATCTGCATTCACGCGATTATGGATGAATTCCAAGGGGCCTATGGTGAATGAAATTTACCAAAATCCCCAGCTGGTGCACCAGCTACCTGTTGCAACTATGATCGCAAAAGGGCCGACAGTCGAGATGTAGCGATTGGGAGCCACAACCATGATTGCGAGCCTCAGTTGCAATTGTGATGCCTCCCTATAATCAAGAATCGTGATCCCGATCATGGTCTGTGATCACGGAACCTGAGTATATATATACTTGGTTTCGCCATATTTCACCATTTTTGAGACTTGGAGTTTGTTTCATTATTTTGAGCTATTTTCTTTACTTCAAAGCTTTGGTATGCTCCAGTACATCTATCTTAACTAAATTATTCCATCTTTATCATTAAATTCTTGTTCTAATCCAAATTTTAAAGTGGAAATTGTGGATTTTGGCCCCAAAGGCCCAAATTTGTATTTCTTCAAATTAAACCCCGATTTCAACCCCTTTTAACTTATATGAGCTTCTAGTTCTAACATTATCAGTTTCCCCTTGATTTCATTTGCAATACATCTTCAAATCTTGATTTCAAAATGGATTTTGAAGACTTCACCTGGTTAACTTTAAAAATTAGTTTTCATCGATTCAAACCTTGTTTTTTAACTCATTTTTGTTTGGGTTTTCATCTATAGACTCCTAAAAATATGATGAACATGTTTTTTAAATAAAATTACAATTTACCCTTCTTTTTTGAAAATCTATTTCGGAGGTCCATTTTGGCCCTGAATTGAAAATAGACAATATGAATATCATTGGCTTTATTTTGACACGCAGATTCTATATTTTGATATATTAGTTGATTTTGTGATCTTTCGTTAGGAGTAGGAGTTTTTGGTCGAAGTGTTGCGAACAGGTTTTGGCATTTGAGGTAGGTTATGGCTTAACTCTTTCATATAGGGCTGGTTAGTGAATGTTGGTACAAAATGCATATTAAGAGTGAGAACTAATCATGAAAAATGGCTATCTATGTGTTGTGCCTTTGTGGGGGCCTATATGAGATGTAACTATGGGTTTTGAGATATTGTGTGATGTGTGTGACCTTGTGGGGTCCTGTGTGATGTTGATAGCCTGAAATACATGTGAATAGTTGTATTTTGTTGTTTAAAATGCGTACTGTGGTACCATTTATATTTTTGATATATTGATACTCTTGTGGCTTACGAATCATATGGAAATTCATGGATGGTTGGAAATAATAAGTGGATAATTGGCTCACATGGTGGTGGAATACTCATTATGGTTGGTTGTGAAAATACTCATTGTGGTTGGTTGGGGAAATACTCATTTTGGTTTGTTGTTGAAATACTCATTGTGGATTCATTATGAGCATTACATCCTCATATCATACTCATTCATGAAACATTGGTGCTACCATAGCAAAACTAAGAAACACTGGTAACACCTTTGTAAAAACCTCCCAGAAGGATGTGTCGGGGAAGAGATATTGTAGTATCTTATAAAACCCTTCCCAAGGGAAGTGTTGGGGAGAAGATATGATATATAGATTGTATAGGGGTTGACCAACTTTCCATGGGTCCTACATTGGGAAACTTTAACTTTGTAGGATTTATGGGGATTGTGCGTTGATCCAGGAGGTTGTGCGACAATCTCGTGTATCATTACCATCATTATCATCATATAAACTGCATTTGTTTTATTATGTTTATGTTGTGATTATATTGTCATAATGACTTGTCTGGTATCTATTTGTTTTATCTTTCTTTACTTGTATTTGTTGATCTTGTATATACATGTTCTCCTTTGTTTTACGTTTGTGTGATAAAATGTATACTTGTGTTCTACCCTAGCTTGTTACTACAGTATATGACATATATTAGAACTATTACTGCAAGTGATGTGGGATAATGTTTAGGGATATTTTCTCATCGCAGGTGACGTGCTCATGGTGTGTGTTTTTGTATGCTTTATTTTCTTCTTTTCTTGGTCGGCCTATTATACCTACTGAGTACAAGTGGACCATACTCACTTCTATGGTGCCTATGCAGATTCAGGTTTGGGTGCATCCCATATTGCATGATTTGGGCAATGTTGGAGCTTTTATGGTAATGGTTTAGTTTTAGACATCCGGATGCTTTCTACTAATTTTCTTATAAGACTGTATCTTTATTGTATTTCAGAGATACGGTTTTTCATGTTTTTGGGTTATCTTATGAATCTCTGTGGACTCGAGTTGTATTAGATATGTTCTTACACTATTGACACCTGGTTTTGGGAATTATGGATTTAATGTTGTTTATGTTTCCTTCTGAATTTATTATATCATATGGTTTAGCTTTATTCTAGAAAACTTACCTTTGGATTTGAGCATTATTTCTCTTTTGTATCGGTTTATGTAATAGGTTTACTTATGAAGGGTCGTGTGCGACAAGTGCCATCATGACCATTGTATTTTGGATGATGACAGTTCATAGGATTAAGACCTTGACAGACTTAGTTATATTAGACATGGAGTTTGATATTCTCTCAAGGATTTGCTGGTTAGCTCCTTATCATGCCATTTGGAACTGTTTTGCCAAATTAGTTATAGGGGCAATGCATAGGGAAGAGAAGTTAGAGTGGAAGGGTACTTTTTTCCCTTGTACCGTGAGAGTAATGTCCATAATTCATGCCCAAAAACTATTAAAGAGTGGGTGTAGCGCATTTTTAGCAAATCTTTGGGAGGATAATTCTATAGCTCCTCCTATAGCATTAATTACAGTTGTGTGTGATTTCTTAGAAGTGTTTTTAGATGATATTTTGGGTATGCCTCCAAATCGCGAAGTAGACTTAGAGTCAGGTACTAGAACTATTTATATTCCTCTATACCATATAGTACCTGCTGTGTTAAGACAGTTGAAATCCTAGTTGCAAGAGTTGTTAGAAAAGGGCTCCATTAGCCTAAGTATCTCTCAATTAGGTGGACCAGTGTTTCTTGTTATAAGGATGTGCATAGACTACCGCCAGTAGAATAAGGTGATCATTTGTAACAAATATAACTTGTCCAAAATAGTTGAATTATTTCACTAGTTACACGGAGCTGCAATATTCTCAATGATTGATTGAGGTCAGGTTATTATTATTTGAAAATCAAGGCGTAGAATATCCTAATGACTACTTTCTGAGCTCGTTATGGGTGCTACAAGTTTTTAGTTATGTCCTTTTTCTTAAAATGCCCTACCTGCTTTCATGATCTTGATGAATAGAGTGTTTCAGTCCTTTTTGGATTTATTTATCATTGTGTGTATTGATGATATACTTGTTTATTTTAGAAGCGAGAAAGAGCATGAAGCTCATTCATATACTGTGCTGAAATTATTGAAGGAAAAGAAACTGTATGCGAAGTACTCTAACTAAAAATTTTGCTTGCTTTGATATCCTTATTCGGGCACATGGGCTAGGCTTATAAACGTGACAGAAATCTATAGTTCTGTGGGGTAGGCTAGTTACTACCACTGATTCGTTAAAGAATTTGCTGCCATTACTTCACATCTGACTCTTTTGTCTCATAAAGAAGTTCCTTTTTAATAGGATGACAAGTGTGAGGAAAGCTTTCAAAAGTTCATAAATGTGTTGAATTTGTCGCTAATATTGACCATGTCTGTTGAGCGTAAGGATTTTATTGATTTTGGGATGCCTCATGTTTAGGTTTAGGTGTTCTGTTGATGCAAGAACAGAATGTAATTGCTTATGCTTCGATGAAACTGAAGCCTTATGAGAAAAAAAACACCATGTGTGACAGAGATAGAAGTTGTAGTGTTCTCATTAAAAATTTGGAGACACTATCATTATGGGGTGAAGTGTAAGGTGTTCACCGACCACTGCAGCATGCACCACATGCTAACTTAAAAGGATCTGAATCTAAGATAGAGGAGAATGATGAATTTGATTAAAGATTGTGTTATCTCAATCTTATATCACTCAAGTAATTCCTATATGGTGGAAGATGCACTAAGCCAAAAACCAGTGAGCATAGGGAGACTAAAATTTCAAGAGTCGTCAACACTCCCGTTGGCGAGAGTGTTATGACATTTGTTAATTGTTTTCTGATATGTAAGAAACTAGTGAAGGTAAGGTATTGGAAAATGTAGAGGTTAGGTCAACTTTCTATGATCATATTAAGAGACAACAATTTGAGGATAAAAAATTGAACCATCTTTAGAAAAAAGTATTACATTGGTAGGGGTAGGAGGCCATTCCAGATGATAAAGGGTCCTTAGGAATCGAAGGTCAGTTATGTATACCTAGGGTGGCTAACCTGATTTCCACCATTCTGGACGAGGCTCATTATTCGAAGTAATCCATATAATTGGGTGCCAACAAGATGTATAGAGACTTGAGACAACATTAATGGTGGCGAAGGATGAAGCATGCCATCGTAGATTTTGTGGCTAAGTGTAAGAACTACCAATAAGTCAAATACGAACATCAAAATCCTAGTGACACTTTTAATCAAATGACCATTCCAAAGTTGACGTATGAATGGATACTGATGGATTTTATCATTGATGTTCCTAAAACCTTGAGAAAATGCAGCTTCATTTAAGTCATGGTTAAATGATTGACTAAGTCAGCTCACTTTATTCCAGTTAGGGGTGTTGATTTATGGGTTCTTTTCACCCATAAAGCTCAAGAATCTCTTTTCAAAATCTGAGATTTGTGTATTTATGAATGTTCATAATTTAAATTGAATTGAAATTCATATTTATGGTGTTGTGAGGTTTTGATTCATGTTTGAAATTACATATTCCAATGATTGACCCTAGGAGGTGATGATTTGTATAATAATCATGATAAACCCTTAAATTTACACGTAGATGGATGTATCCATGATTATTAGATGTGTTGACGATTGTATAACCAAAGCATCTTTCCCATGTGTTTGATTAAATGCCTATGTGACGGAAAAGTGTTATTGCAGTATGATAATATGAAATCCCCATTCATGTACTAGTTCATGCATGTTAAGTGTTTGATGAAAGATCTTAGTCAATGAATTATGATATATGTGTAACCCTTGTAGTGCTTTAGAATTTCTACTTCATGAAATCTCCAACTTATTGTATTATGAATTGTGATGTTAGTCATGTATTCAAGAAATTCATGCTTTGTCAGTTTCATCCTATCGAGTCCTGGGGGTACTTGTACCTGGCAATTAGTTGTGCACCTAGAGCCAGTGTCATGTTTTCAAGACACTCTCAGTTGAGCCATGTTCATAGAAATACAGTCTGTCATGTGACTCAAGAAAACTTAGTAAACTCAGTAATCTCATAAACCTTAGAAATTCAGTAATCTCAGTAGTATTTTGTCAGTCAACAAAACTCAGTTAACTCAGTCCAGTTAGTTTATTTAATCATGTTTAGTGTCTATCTAGATGGGAGTAGAATTAGCACCAAGCAAACCCAAGGATAGGAACCCACCTATTATGGGAGGGTGTGATTCTTAGAAGCAACCCTTGCGTTCTAAAACTATATAGCCAGCATAGGTTGAGACATCATATCCTATTATATGAGGGCAGATGAGGAGGCTTAACCTATTATATGAGGGTTCTCACCGTTCTCACTAGAGTTACCTATTATATGAGGGTTAATCACAGATTGTACTTACCAGTGGCGTGGTATTGACACCCTTACAATTGGAGTTACAGATTGGAACCCAACTCAGTCATAATGGCGTATTAGGGGTATGTTGTTAGATAACTACTTCCCACAGTTTTAGTACAGAATCAGGACTGTCAGAGACAGTCATTCAGTCTCACCAACCTCAAACTCAAGGTCTCTTTTCCTCACATCAGAATAAGATTTCTAACAACTTTAGGTTGTCTTCAACCTTTAATAAATCAACTAAACTTCCTCTATTGCATCAAACACTTAATCTTGTCTCATTACCATAGCCTCTCCTACCTCAAACTAACCAATAAGAGATCTATATCTCCTCCCATAGAGGGCTTGAAAGATCCCATAAGCTTTAGGGAACAACATGGCTTAGTTTGTGCATGTATATGTCAATGATTTATTTGGTTGCATTGTTCTCTTGCTTTTCAGGATCATATCATGGAAGAATACAACCAAGTCCGATTCATGGCCCCGAAGTGCCACACTCTTTACTATGGTGATCTTCCGAGGACAAAGCTTCTCCCAAAGAAAGGAATATTCTTGGAGAAAATACCGAAAAAGCTTTCAGCATTTCATGACAGGTTTATGGCCACGGGGTGGCAGTGCTTTGCCCTGAATCCTTGCAAGGCGAATGAGCAATGGATCCATGAGTTCTACGCTAACCTTAGCTTAGTATCTTTCTCAGACCCATCCAACATAATTATCAGGATCTGGGGGAAGGAGGTGACTTTGGGGTGGAGAAAATAAATGATATCTGTGGGCTCCCAATTGCAATCATGGGTGAGTTCAAAGAAAAAAGGTGTGAGCTAGAAAGTTGTCTAGCAGAATAACCATGTCCCAGAAAGAAAGTCTCTTGGGAGGCAACAAGGAGAAACATATCCATAATGACTTCACTATTGAGGCTAAGATTTGGTTGAACATCATATGTAGTTGAGTATCTCCTTGTACCCATATGACGGCAGTCCTAGATTTGTGGGCTCGGATGGTTTCTTGCATTTTAGATGGCATTCTTTTAATATTGGTCAGCTCGTGGGTTTTTACCTGAAATTCTTCAAGAACTAGGGTGGCACACATCTCTCCTTATCTTCGTTGATTACAGAGCTTTGTAGGAGAGTCGAGGTTGTGGATTACCCTAGAGATACTTAGGTACGCCCTAGCAGCCCCATCTTTTCTATGAAAATTAGAGGTGAGGGAACACCGGGCAAAAGAAAGAAGATAAAGATCAACTTGGGAAAGTCAACATGTGAGCATCCTGAGCCTTTTCGTCCATCCATAATTAGTCCTCTTGATGATATTGGGTTGATATTACAGCTATTTGGTAGCTCGTGTTGAGTTTCCCCCAAGGTTTGGGAGAGCCCTCTACCACCCACCACTTATATGTGTCCCGATCTGATTATGAAAAGTATTGGGAGGACTAGAAGAAGAAGAAGGGATCTACCATTTCTAGGCTGGAGAGAGCCTATTCATCCTTGGCAGTATCATATGGAGATCTTCGGGTTTCACATGAGAAAATGGTAAAAATGGAGAAGAAGAAAGATATATTCTTCAGCAAGATATAGAAGGGGGTGAAGGGTATGTGGAAGGTCCTAAAACCCCATGATAGACTTCCTTTCTTCCGAGTGGAGAGTAATGATGAGGCCTTAGCCGAGTAGTCCATTCCTAAGAATGTTGATGATGATGCAGAGAATGAGAGTTATAGCAGTTCTTGTTGCGGTTTCAGGGAGCACCTTTATCTCTATTCATACTTGATTGTTTATGAAGTGAGTACACTACTAACTTTTTTGTTAGGGTGTTTGTCTTCACATTCATTTTATTACTGGCATGTATTATTGATATTTTTTTATGTTTTTATGTTCTTTTGGATAATTATTATTTTTTATTATCTAGGTAGTAATATTCAGGCACTCTGGTAGTGCCCACATCTGCATGGATTAGTCATTTTTGTTTTTATATGTTTACTTTATCTTTATTCTACATATGGTGATATTAGACGAGTTTTTCCCTATGATAGACTGAGTAATGACATTCTTAAGGAAAAAAGCATCGTGATTTAGTTTTAAGTCATTGATGTAGGGGAATTCTAAGCAACTGTGGCATCGAGGCCACAAATGCAAGAGAAGTCTGAGTACCTGTGGAATTGTGAATTTGGGATCACATTTATACTTATGGTGAGCGAATATTAAATTCACATTAATAAATAGGATCACATTTATACCTATGGGCATTGAGGCCACAAATGCAAGAGAAGTCTGATCCATATGGGTTCGCTCGTATTAAATTCAAAATATGAGGCAAAGGTTTGGGTTGGTGCCATAATTAGCAAATTATGCATGGTGTAAATGCAAAGCAAACACCCCCCTCCATCAAAATTTTTCAAAAGAACAAGGGCATAGACATGAGTGAACTTGTAATAATACTTTTTCTCTTTTTGTGACTCCAAAAATCTTGCTTGTGAAAATTTATGGATACTTTAGTTTTGTCTCTAGTGGGAGGGGTAAGTGAGCCTCCTCCTTGGTGAATTTGCATGCCATGTGCGGTGAGCTTATTTGTATAAATCTCATATATTCTTGTGCCATCTAGAACTTTCCCCATTAGTCTCTTAAGGCTAGTTTTGATTATACTTGGTGAGATGATCCTAGGTCATCTTTGTGAACTTGGAAGCCCACTCAAGCCTAAAAATCCTACCCGTGCATAGATTTTATCCCTAGTCACCCTCTTTGAGACTTTAAACCTTTCTATGGAAAATACATTGCAAGCTGTGAGTCATTCAATTTTTATCCCTTTATTGAACCCTACCCTCCTTGAACATAAAAATACAACTTGAGGCTAAAAGCCTAAGTTGGGTGTGGAGAAGATTAAAAGAGGTAACTTTAGGCCACAAAGTTTTAAGTGGGTTCCTAAGAGCTTAAGCATTGAGAAAAAAGAATAAGAAAAATAAAGAATCTAATAAAGGAAAGAAAAGTATGAAGTATGCAAGAAAAAGAAATGAAAAGAAATTGGGTGAACCAAAGAAATAAAAGTAGGAATGTGTGTAAAGAGTGAAAACAAAAGAAGTGACCCTTGATCAAAAGTTTGATAGAACAGTGTGATATAGATGTTCAAGAAAGTTATTGCCATGTTGTTCCTAAATTATATCCTATCCTACCCGAACCTATATTACAAGCTTAAAAAGCCCTTCGAGATCTCTAAGCAAGTGTATTCATTGTAATGGCGATTGAAAATAGGGGAAAGCCTATGACATGGTACTTGTTATCAATGATAATTCTTGTGAGAGATAGAGATTTGCACTTAAACCCTTGTTGCATATTTGATAACTTGGCGTGTGAAATTTTCCTTCTTGTGAGGAGGCATGTAAGCAAGTTGAGGTGGGTGATTTTGTCATCTCCTAGAAAAATAAGTCACAAGGGGTATAATGTAGTTGAGGTCAAAGGTGAGTCACTTCTAAAGTATTAGTGATTGTTTCATGATTTCTCTTTGATGTCTTTTCCAGCCTTAAAAATTGCATTTTATGTTGAAGGGTGTCATGAAAATACTTTTGCCCATGTTTCAAGAGCTATTTGTGGTAGTAATTAAGTTGAGGTCATTACGAGCATTGGATCATACAATTTGGGTATACATGTGCATTTTCTCATACTAAGAGGTAGTGTTGCTTGAGGACAAGCAAAGCTTTAAGTTAGGGGTGTTGATGAGTGGTGGGTTTACCACTCAATTTTCACTTAACATTCGTGCATACTAGTATGATTTGGATGTATAAAAGAGACAAACTGGTGATTAAATGCATTAATTTCCACATTTTACAAGCATACAAGTTAGGAGAAGAAAAGATGTGGATTTGAGCTGAAAAAGATCAAGAAGGAGAAAGAAGTGCAGATGGAAGACCTGAAGCAGAAACAAGCATCAGTTACCGCAATTGTGGTCTATGGGCCGCAATTGTGGCCAGTCAAGCCAGGTCAAAGTGTTGTGATAGCAGCTAAGCGAGAATTTAACCTGGGGCAGTTTTGCAATTTTATTCTGCCGAAACCAATTCCTTTTAAAGGCTAAAACCCTTTCACTTTTTGGTATTCTAAACTCTTACAACATTTTGAATTTGAAGTTCAACCCTAATTTGGGCAACAATTGCATTTTTTATTTGGAGACTTTGAATTTAGTATAAATGGAATAATGGACGCTTTGAACAATCGCTATGGTATATTTTTCTCTCTTTTCATCATGAGTAGCTAAACTTTTATTGTGTTGTGATTATGTTGAACTAAGGTGTAATTATGTGTGGGTTGTGATGTATTTGTGTATATCCTAGTTTGTTGATGATGGGTTTTACTATTTCTTGGTTAAATTAGTTGGGATTTATGGGTGAAAGCCCCAAATACCCTAAATGGGTTTATGGGTGAAAACCCCAAACTCTTGAAAGCTCAAACCATCCTTGACATGGGTGAATCTTTTAAACCCATATCATCCTTGAGGAGGGATATGGGTGACAAGGTAATAGGGGACAATTAATGGATGTAGTTTGCTAATTTTCACTATCTTAGACACAAGTGTGATTAGTAAGTTGACTATATCTTTAGCATTTTCCTAGAAATAGGGATGCCCAATTGAGGTAATAGGTGGTTGTAGTTGACACACTTGTTAGGTAACCGAAAGGGTCAATGAGTGAAATTCTTAAGGTTTTATTGGCAATCTAGCCTCAAGGATTTTAGACCTAGACTACCATATTATTGATCACTAGCATGTGCACTAAATCTTCATGCACCCACGGATAATTTCCCCTTAGATAAACATAATCCCAAGAATCTCTCATATCAAATTTAAATAACAATTATTTTTTAATTTGTTGATTTGAGTTACTATTTACATATACTTTCCAAAAACTAAATCCCTAATGTTTGTTTATGAGTTGTGTTTTATTCATATTTCAAGTAACTTTTTAGTAATTGTTAACACCCATGGGACTAGAAATCTAATTTCGCTCCTCATGGATTCGACCTTAATGCAAGTTGAGCTATCAACGATCGTCCTTTACCAAATTAAATGGTATAGGTGAGCGTTATAAAGAGTCTATGGGGCATTTAGGAATATTTCTCTTTGTTGTGTTCTGTTTTCAAGTTGTAGAGTCTAAGGTCCTAAAATCTTCTCTATATCCTATTTGTTTGCTTTTCAGATCATGCCTCCTCAACTATCTAAAGCTCATGAAAACTCCTTTGTCCCACCCGAGGACAATGTTGATGGGACCCGTCCTACTTTGAGGTCTAGAACCAATCTAGGGGTCCAGTTCTGGACTGGCCTCCTAGAGTTCCACCGATTCCCTCCAGCCTTTCTCAAGCTCTTTAGGCTGATGTGAGAAATGGTGAGTTTTGTCAGTATATTTATATGTTTCCCCAGTTGCTAGCTTCTCAGGCCGAACTTTGTGCTTCTTTTACTCTATTTTTTGAAGCTACAAGGGTTGGATAGTTCATGAGGTTGAACCCTCATGTGTTCACTGGTGTTAAGGTAGAGGAGAATCCTTAAGCTTTTATGGATGAGATAGAAAAATCTTTCGTGTTAAGTATGCGACCGACATGGAGGGTGTGGAATTTGCTTCCTACCAGCTAAAAGATGTAGCATACCAATGGTTTAAGTAATGGGAGCAGTCAAGAGGTGGCTATGCTGAGTCACCCTATGGGATGATTTCTCTAGTGCTTTTTTGGACTACTTCTTTCCTCAGGAGTTAAAGAAAATGAAAGCAGAAGAGTTTGTTAACCTGAAGTAAGGAAAGATATCAGTCATGGAGTATCCCTTGAAGTTTCACCAATTATCTCAGTATGCTCCGTATTTAGTTTCTCACATGAGGGATAGAATGAGAAATTTTGCTTTCGAGTTATTTTGAGACTTTATTTTGGAGACCAAGGCTACCTTGTTGAACAACGACATGGATATTCCTATTGAGAAAGAGAAGAAGAAGTAGGATGAGATAAGGGAAAGGAAGAGCAAGAAGTTTAGATTTTCTAAGTAAGGTGGTGACCAACAACAGAGTGAAAATGATGGTAGAAAGTTGCCTAAGAAAAAGTAGGGCAATTTTATGTCTTACTCGATGACTAGTCCTCGCTACCCAAAGCAGTATGGTGACTGATATTTTTAGAGTAGCGAAAACTATAGGGAATAGGGTGCCCAATCTCAGGATAGTGTGGCCTAGTCAGATCCATCATATCCTCCTTGCAAATTCTATGGTCGTTGTATCAAGGTTACCATGATGAAGAAAGGACAAATGCTTCAACTGTGGTCAGCCAGGGCACATGATTAGAAGTTGTCCTTTTGGTAAGGTTGATTCTCAGGCAAACAAGGTTCTTGTAGCCTCTTCTTTAGCTTTGGTACCAAAGGGTGCACCATCTAGTTTCAACACTGGTCTAAACCATTTATATGCTCTCACTACTAACCAGGGGTCAGAGGCATCTCCTGATGCCATTACTGGTTGTTGAAACTCTTTTCTCATAATATGTACTATTTACTTGATTCGGGGTCCACTCTTTCTTATGTGACCCCATTTATGGCTATGTATTTTGGTTTTGATCTCGAGTGTATTCCAGACCTTTTTTTGTTTCTACCCTGATAGGTAAATCTGTGGTGGCTAGAAGAGTCTAAGGGATTGCTTGGTAGCTGTCAATTATTGGAAGACTCTGGTAGATCTATTTGAATTAGATATGGTTGATTTCTATGTCATATTAGGGATGGATTAGTTGCATTCGTGCCATGCTTCTTTAGACTGTTAAATCTGTAAGGTCATCTTTAATTCCCTAATGAGTTGGTTACTAAGTAGGAGGGTGGTTCCTTAGTTCTTAAGAGGATGTTCATACCGTACCTTAGAGCTTAGAAATTAATCTCCAAGGGGTGTCTCTACCATCTAGTCCAGCTTAAAGAATCTAACTCGGAGGGCCCTTCTTTGCATTCTGTCTTGGTAATGAATGAATTTCCTGAGGATTTCTTTGGTGACCTTCCTAGTGTCCCTCCTAATAGGGACATTGATATTGGGATAGATATTGTTTTGAACATTCATCCTATTTTGATTCATCCGTATAGAATAGCTCCAACTAAGTTGAAGGAGCCTAAGGAGCAACTAAAAGATCTTTTAAATAAGGGTTTCATCCGTCCTAGTGTATATCTATAGGGTGCACTGGTGTTATTCATGCATAATAAGTATGGTTCCCTTCAGATGTGTATTGATTACAGGAAACTAAATAAGGTGATGGTAAAGAATAAGTACCATCTTCCAAGGATTGATTATTTTTAATCTCAACTTTGGGGTGTTGAGATTTTATCCAAGATTGATCTTCAGTCCGGGTATTACCAATTAAATATTAGGAAGATGGATATCCCAAAGACTGCTTTCTGGACCCAGAATGGGCATTTTGAGTTTTTGGTTATTTCTTTTGGGTTAACCAATACTCTAATGGCATTCATGGATCTGATAAATAGAGTCTTTCAACCGTTTCTGGATTTGTTCATCATTATGTTCATAGATGATATTCTGATGTCCTCAAAGAGTGAGGTGGATCATGCTAATCACCTCTGCATAATGTTATAGACCCTAACAAAGCAGCAATTGTATGCTAAATTTTTGAAATGTGAATTTTAGTTGAATGCTTTCACTTTTTTTGGTCATGTCATTTCTAGTGAAAGGATCATAGTGGATTCACAGAAAGTTATAGTTGTTAAAAGGTAGCCTAGACCCACAACTCCAACTGATATTCGAAGCTTCTTAGGTTTAGTTGGTTAATACAGGAGGTTTATGGAGAGTTTCTCTTCTATAGCTGCCCCGTTAACTAAGTTGACTCAAAAAAAGGTGAAGTTCTTATGGTCTGATGCTTGTATGGGAAGTTTTTAGAAGAAAAAGGATAAGCTAATTTCTTGTCCAGTCTTGACCTTACCTGAAGGTATTAACGATTTTGTAGTTTATTGTGATGTACCCCTGTGGGGCCTGGTTGCATTTTGATGCAGCATGACAAGGCGATAGCTTATGCCTCTAGATAGTTGAAGGTACATGAGTAGAATTATCAAACTCATGACTTGGAATTGTTGGTTGTCGTATTCGCGTTGAAGATTGGCATTAGTGTCTATGTGGCATGCAGGTGGATATCTTTTTTGATCATAAATGCCTGCAGTATGTGTTTACTCAGAAAGATCTTAACCTCGGGCAAAGAAGATAGCTTGAGCTTCTCAAGGATTACGACATGAGTATTAACTACCATACAGGTAAATCTAACATGGTTGCTAACACTCTTACTAGGTTATCTATGAGGAGTCTGGCTTATGTGGATGAAGGAAAGTGAGAGTTGGTGAAAGATATTCACTATTTGGCTAACCTTGTAGTTCATTTCTTGGACTTTGAAGATGGTGGCATTGTTGTACAAGAGGTGGTGCAACCATCTCTTGTTGCTGAAATAAAGGAGAAACATATGTTGGATCCTATCTTGATGAGGATCAAAGGTGATATAGTAGGAAGAAGGTAATGGCTTTTAAGATTAGTAGTGATGGTACCTTGCAGTACCAGGAAAGGTTATGTGTTCCCGATATAGATGGTTTATGAAAGAGGATCTTGGCTGAGGCACATGAGTCATGCTATGCTATTTATCCTTGTTTGATAAAAATGTATTGTGACCTTAAGGAGACATATTGGTGGAACAATATGAAGCAGGATATGGCTAGTTTTGTGGCTAAGTAAATGGTGTGCCAACGGGTGAAGGTTGAGCACATGAGCCCAGAGGATTGTATCAAGAAATTGAGTTGCCTGTGTGGAAATAGGTGGTGATCAATATGGATTTCATTCCTGGTCTTCTTCAGTCTTAGAATCAGTTTGATTTGGTTTGGGTCATCGGGGATAGGATGACAAAGTCTTCTTTCTTCTTGCCAGTCTGGACAAATTTCTCGGATGAGATTTATACAAGGTTGTATCTCTAAGAGATTATGAAGTTACATGGGGTACCTCTTTCTATCATCTCAGATCATGGTGTGTAATTTTCATCTCACTTCTGTCGATCATTTCAGAAAGGTTTGGGGACCAAGGTGAGTCTTAGTACTGCTTTCTATCCGCAGTCAGATGGTCAAGCTAAAAGAACTATTCTGACATTGGAAAACATGTTTAGAGCATGTGTGATTGACTATGGTGGTAGTTGAGTTAAGAATTTTTGCCTTATAGAGTTTCCCTATAATAATAGCTACCACTCTAGCATTGGGATGGCTCTGTTTAAGGCCTTGTATGGTAGGAGGTATAGGTTTCCTATTGGGTTATTAAAGGTTGGTAAGGAGGTAATGTCTGGCCCACACATGGTTCACCAAGCTATGGAGAAGGTAAAGGTGATTCAAGATAGGCTTAAAGACTCCAAAAGTTTCCAAAACTCCTATGTAGATGTGAGGCGTAGGAAGTTAGAGTTTGAGGTTGGGGATAGGGTGTTCTTAAAGGTGTTTTCTATAAAGAGAGTGATGCAGTTTGGGAAGAAGGGGAAAATTAGTCCTCGATATGTTTGTCCATACTTGGTTTTGAGAAGAGTTGGTAATGTTGTGTATGAGTTAGAGTTGCCTTCTAATTTGAGATCCATTCACCTGGTATTTCATATTTTAATATTGAGAAAGTGGGTGGGTGATCCTCGCAGATTGTACTTATTATGGATATTGGACTTTTGGATTTCCTGTCTTATGAGGAGGTCCCTGTTAAGATCTTAGATCGGCAGATTTTTCGGTTGCAGACTAAGGATGTAGCTTCGATAAAGGTTTTATGGAGGAACCTCAAGGTTGAAGAGGCTACTTGGGAAGCTGAAGAGGACATGAGGTCAAGTATCCATTTTGGTTTTCTGCTCTGGAAATTAATGAATAAGGTTTGTGTTGATCTTACCATATTTGTTTTCTGACTTTGTTAAAAGTATGTGTGGGGTCCAAATCATTATTGTACTGTCATGTTCCATCATTCAACGATGAATGATCCAAGTGGGGGAGAATTGAAATACCTGGGTTTTGGCCCTTGGAAAATTCCTGAGTTTTGAACTCACTGTCCTTGTAATGACTCGCCATATGAGTCATGTGATATGGGTATGGATCTAGGGACTCTTGTCGTATGTTGGTCAGTATGTTGCTGGCCAAGTTTTGTCCTAGTTACGAGAGACTCCATAAGAGTCGTATGGTCTTTTGACTAGAGGTTTATGGTCCAATCGTATGTTGTCCAGTGTCTAGCCGCAGATGTTCTGCCATGGATATGACTTGATGGTACTAGTCGCATGGTCTAGTGACGAGTTGGCTAAGGGAGTCGTATGTTGGACAGAATATCGTGTCTAACTTTCTTCTCTGGTGACGACTTGATGGTATCGGTCTTATGATATTGTGATGATTTAGAGGGTCAACGTGTCCCCACCTGCGAGTTTTCCATAGTTTCTAAGCTGAGGGTATTTTGAACATTTCTCTGCCCAAGCCTTTAGGACCCCATGTCTATAACTCTTATTGTGCATTCATTCCATACTTAGCAAGATTACAACACTCTTAAAACCTCTCTAACCTTTCTCTCTCAAGCAAAAGTCTAGGGTTTCATCAAGATAAAGGCTTTCAAGGGTGGTTTCTCTTCATCTTCCTTGGTGTCTAAGGCATGTTACTCGTCCCTAATTGTTATTTTACAAAGATAATATGTTTTTATGTATGAATTTTATGATATTGTTATGGTTTGAAATTGTGGTTGGGGGTTCTAGAAGTTTATGGTTGAATAATGTTTCTCATGGTTGAATAATGTTTCTCATGGTTTAATGATGTTTCTTTCATTTTTTTTGATGTTGTGGAATGCATGGTTACGGTGAATGGATTTAGGGGTTCTTTGGATTCCCCTAATTAACTTTGTTATGGTTTTGAAACATATGTACCCTCAAACTGTTTGTTAAAATTCCAATGAGAAGGATTTTGTCACATAGTATGGCTATTCTTGAAATCTTTGCATTTCATAAGAGGTAATGGAACTTAAATATTTTTGATTGGTTTTAAATTGTTTAGAAAGGCCTTGATGTACATAGCTTTGGTTTAATTGGAATCTTGGGAGTCAACGTGGGCTAATGGTTATGGTATGGCATAAAAGGATAGACTTGCAAGCTCTAATTTTGGTATGGCAATACCAATGGTTAATGCCTAAACAAAAGACTCCTTGGTAAATGGTTGGAATACATAAATAATTTTAATATGGGCTTAAAGTGTGTCGAGTAGCAAAGTTGTGGAAGGTGGGAGTCCTGGGGGAACCGACACGGGAAACTCATATTTGCTGACTTGAGGGTGATCTTGGTAACCGTGTGCGTGACGTCACACTTTATATTTGGAAGATGTGCTAGTCATCTCAGGTTCTTTTCTACCTTTCCGTAGGGGAGATGAACCCATATAGCCAGTGGGTGGTTTTAGGATGGTCAAGCTACTCAACCTAGGTTAATGCCAGGACTGACGGACCGTAGAGCCAGCAACGGACCATCGTCCAAACCGTCGCCACTTCTGATAAGCGAATTTAAACCATTTTAAAAGGGTATTTGGGTCTTTTTCCACCCATTTTAACCGCTAATTATACCAGACTAGAGCTCATTACTTCTTTATTTATCCACAACAAATTAGGGTTTCTCTCAAATATCAATCCCCATGAACAAGAAACCCTAGGTGTTTAATCCCAAGTCAAGAAAATAAGGTTTTCTCTGCCAATCTTCAAGAAATCTTCCACTCAGGTGTGTAAAGTATTGATTCATGGGTTTCTTTCACCCATTAAGCTCAATAATCCCATTTTAAACTCATGAATTATGATTTCCATATGGTGGGTTGATTTTAATTATGTTGATGTAGTTGTATGAATCCCAAGTTTGAGTGTTTAGGTACTTTTCATGAAATTATGCTAGTATGTGGGTTGGAAACTTTTAAATTGAGTTGATTAAAGTAACCATTATGTATGAACAAGTGAATATGCCTAAGCCTAAGGTTATGCATGCAATGTATTTGACAAACTGCCCAAGAGAATAAGAATCATGCTTTAGGACTCAATAATGACCAAATTGATGAACCTATGCATTACCCTTATATTCAAAATAACTTCCATGTTATTGTTATACATTGAAATTGTTTGATGGATTGTTCAAGAGATTAGCCCTATGAAATTATGACATGTTTATATACATTCCTATTCATGAACCAAACCATGATAATCAAGTGCCTTATGAAATTCCCCAATGATTGTATTATGGATTGTTGATTATGGACGTGAGTCCAGGAAGTGTCATGTCTTGTCAGTTTCATGCTATTGAGTCCCGGGGGTAATTGTACCCGATAATTTAGCTGTGTGCCTAGAGCCAGTGTCAGTTTTCAATAAACTCTCAGTCAAGCCATGCTCAGTAGAATTCAGTTAGACTTATGACTCAGGAATACTTAGAAATCCCAGTAATCTCAAAAAATCTCAGTAACTCAATAATCTCAGTAGTATTCCATCAGTCAACGGAAATCACTGAATCCAATCCTGTTCAGCTAATCATGTTTTAGAGTCTATTCTAATGGGAGTAGGAATTAGCATCGAGTGAACCCAAGGATGAGGACACACACTAGTAGTTGAGGGTGTGATCTTTAGAAGCAATCCTTGCATTCCAGAACGATGTAGCCAGCATAGATTGAGACATTAACACTGACAGATGAAGGTTGATGAGGTGTATTAACACTGTCAAATGAGGGTCCCACCATTCTCTTTCGGGGACACTGTCAGATGATGGTCACCCATAGCTTGTCCTTACCAGTGGCGCAGTGTTGATACCGTTCTAATTAAGGTTACAGATTGGACCCCAACTCAGCTATAATAACTTATTTGGGGCATGTCGGTTAGATGACTACTTCCTACAGTTACAGTCTCAATCTTAGTCTCAGTAATAAAACTCAAATAGTTCTACACAATTCAAGACTAACAGATATAGTGACCCAGTTCAGTACGGAACTCTGCTAGTTCTATCAGAAACTGGACTATCACACACAGTCATTCAGATAATAGTATAACAATTAAATGAAACTTATGTTATCAGTATTTCGATTCAATGATGTAATGATCTCAGTCACAGTTCGCATATGCGTGCATATATTCTCACATTCATGTTATTCAGTCATATGGTACTATTCATGCATATAAACCCTTTGCATTCAGCCTACCTCACTTGCATACTAGTACATTCAATTGTACTAACACATTTGCGCTATGGTATTTTTATACCATAGGTTCAAAAGCACGAGCTCCAGAGCATCCTTAGTAGATCAGACGTTCAGCAGCCAGAATAGCTATGAGTCCTCATCATTCGAGGATAGCATAATTATTTTATTTCAGTAGTTTGGGGTTAGTTGGGGACATATCCCATCAACTCCACAGTTTTTAGATAGTTTAGAGGCTTTCAAACTAGCATGTTCAGACAGTTATTTCAGTTTTGGTATGGTGATACCATATTATTCAGATGTTATGTTTTATTAGATATTTGAACCTTATGTCCTTTCAATCTTTTATTCCATATTTATATAGTATATTATACAGTGCTCGGTACAGATATTAGTCATGGGTTAGCTTGTGGTCCTTAGGGGTCATGAGCACCGTGTGGCGTTTTGGGTACCAGATTCAGGGCATTATATCTATCATCTCCCCCTTAGCTTAAAGCCATCATTCTAAGTCTGGGAACCACTTAATCAACACCTCTAAACTGAACTGCCACAACTTTACTCTAGAATCTGAGGTATAATGATACACATAATTGGTAAACTCACCCTGAATAACTATGCCCGATAACGTAAAACTTCCTGCTAGTACTTGCTTCTGAGATACAACTCTTAGCTTTACGTGCTCCCAAAAATCCTCATATAACAACCTTAACATGGACTAACTTAGAATTCCCAACTCTTCTTTCTACTAGCATAATCTTCAAATGTTCAAACTTAGATTCTAACACATAACATGGATATCCCAAAATCTTTAATGACCGTACTACCTTCATCATAACTTACAAATATCACATCTCTAAACTTATATTTCTTCCTAAACCCTGAGAACTACTATTACACCAGAACATCAGACATTAATATCTTATAGTCCATAACGGAGCTGGTAGGAACATCAATTACTACATCAATAGTCCCGTTCAACCTTAAAACTGAAGGATAATACATAAGTCCACCCACACCATCATACTTAGCTAACATTCTTGCATACATTATTTTCAAGCCTACTGATTCACCTTTCATATAACTAGCCCCATGGATACATTGTCCATCAAATTCAGATAAAATGATCCCTACTTTACTGCCGCTAAACTTCTTCATTTATGCTTCTTACTCTAGGCCATCTACTGTCATAGGATTCTGGGAAGGACTCTAAAAACATATCTGACCCCTAAGCACTGAGGTACTACCCCTCCATTAAATGACTGGTTGATTGGGAAACTGAAATTGAACGATTCTATTTCTGAAAGCAACTGAAGTGATTTTCTGGAATACGATCATCAAGCAATTTCTATATACCTATCTGATTGGAACAGGTTTACCTACTGAAGTAAACACTGAGGAGGGCTCAACTAGAGCATTGAGACTGATACTAAAATTAACAACTATATACTGAGTTACAAAAGAAAGCAAGGCTTTGGGGTCTAATAAAGCATAAACACAAAGATTTTGAATGTCATATAACACACTCGTAACTGCATCAGGAGAACTTATCTGATCATGTTAGGGTTGGAGTGCATAAAGTCTTTTTTGACGTAGACTAGTGGAACTGGAAGTGTCGCCCTGCTTAGTCAGGTAATCGAATAGAACTGGAGGACGGTTAGACTGCCCCTGTTGGCACAAATCCTTTCTCCTAAGAGCCATTACTCTACACGCCCATATCTTGCGGCCTAGCTGACCACATACAAAATATTCATCACTACTAGCTCTACACACACCTTTATGATTCCTATCACATTCATCACAAAATGGTTGGGTACGACCACTGTTTCCACTTTCCTTTGACTTAGATCCTGATGCTTTATCTCGACTGTCATTCTTAAACTTAGGCACTGGTGCACTGACTGAAGGTAGAGGTGGGACTGAGAATTTCTAATGGAATTGGGAGTGGTTACTACAACTTGACCTTGGCTAAAAACTACCTGTTTTGGCCCACTTATTCTTTCTCTCTTTCTTTCTACGCTCCCCCTCCTCATTCTGCTAAGCACAAATCAAAATCCTAGATATTAAAACCGCCTGTTGATTGCTCTGATCAATTACTGAATAAGCTAAGGTAGTAAAAGAAGCTTTGAATTCGGTGTGAGATACATGCTCGTCCAGGTGATCTTTTTGAACGGGCGAATATGCGGGTTGATTCTCGTTTCTTCTTCTGTTAGTCTTTCTAGGAGGCATATTCTATAAAACAAAGGAAAATTGGAATTAGAAAGAGAGTAACTTGAGCACATGCTCATTTGCATGATATGAACACCAAAAGAAGGGAACTTTTCCTAAATATACCTCATAGCCTCTTGTCCATAAGTATGGTGCACTTCACACCCATCCATAAGACTCTACTCAATGTGGCTTTCAAAGTCCCTAGGACACTTTAAAACCTTTAGCTCTGATACCAAGTTTGTAACACCACGAGAGTACACCCTGGATGCCACATGGTGCTTACGATCACAAGAGACTAAAAGCTAACCCATGGCTAGTACTTACTGTGAGTACTGAATAATAAAAACAAAATAACATGTACGGAATATCTGAATACGCCTTAAGGTTTTAAGTTCTCAAATATTTCCAAATCATAAATCTGGAAAAAACTATCAGAAAACAAACTGATAAAAATAATGACAAACTGACTAACTTCCTGAAGTGTCCAAAAGCCTCTAAAACTGACTGAATAAAATTTGATGGGACAGGCCCCAACTAACTCTAACTAACTACTAAACTGAAAGCATGAAAATAAATATAGTTGATCCTTAAAATATGAGAACCCACCACAACCGTTGCTACTGATATGTTGGGATGTCTAAGTATGGTGGAGAACCTGAGCATTCAAACCTATGATATGAGACATCATAGTGCAAGAAATAAGTATGCGGTCAGTACTTTGAATGTACTGGAATGCTAAATGGGGTTAGGATGATATGCATGGACTTATGTACATAACTAATAATTGACTGAATATCATGAGATAACTAAATAACTGATAACAGTATGCTATGGTCAATGCAAGCCTGAACTGAAGTATGCTGAATACTGAACTAAGACTGTGGGAGCTATCATCTAACCGACATGCCCTAATAAGATAATTGGGTTCCAACTTGTGACCCCATTTGGAAGGGTGTCAGTACCGTGCCACGAGTACAAACACATGGTTGTATGGATCCACTAAAGTGTTGTCTCGAAGGACTAAGGGTTACCCTCAACAGGCAGGTACCCTTATGAGATCAACCCTCACCTAGAAGGTTAACATCTCAACCTACACAGGCTACATAATTATGGAATGTAGGTAATACTACTGAAGATCACACCCTCAACTGGTAGGTAAGCCCTCATCACTGGGTTTGCTCGGTGCTAAATTCTACTCCTACCTGCACTGACTCTAATCACTGGACTGAACTAAACTTACTGACATGATGCATTGACTGAACTAATAATACTCTAATAGATTCAAAAATCTTCTAAAAGTACTTAAGTTAAGTAAACAGCTAAGTTTTTCGGTATTCATAACCTCCAGGACTCGATATCAATTATAGCAAGATCATACTAACACTTTAAGGACAAGATATGTAAGAATTTATTCAAAACTCATTCTTTGAGGCATTTCATCAAACACTTGCAATGCATGGCTTAAACATGGAAATAGTTTTACTTTAAAGCAACTAGTGGTAGCTTGATTTTGATACTAAATCCCCAAAATAAGGCTTAAATCAGTAAACAACACCATTCAAAACATGTATGGTTTAATAACAACAAGAATTTAATGAAAACATGATATAAAATAAAAAATTATGGGGATTCAAATTTAAAATAACACTAACTTGTATAATCCATAATTTTGAATTTGAAATTGGGTTCTTGAACTCCATGGGTGAAGAGGGACCATGGATGAACATTTAACATACCTTAGTTTTTAAATTTGTGAGAATCATTGGTGAATTCTTGAGAGTTGGACTTGAAGTTTGATGAACCTAGGGTTTTCTCTTGAGAGAATTTTATGAAATAATGAGTGAATTTGCCTTTTGGAAGGCTTAATTTCATGTTATGACTGAATAATGTAAGGGGAAAATGATTCAACTTCCCCCACAAACCCATAATTTAATAAATAAAAATATGTCCAGTGACACAACAGGTGATGTGCCACATCGATCAATTCAACACGATGACCGATACGCCGTAGAGATGGTGACGACGTGATTTCCAATGCGATGCACATCCTGATCACATTGGACCACTATTTTGTTCATCTAAACATGTCTCAAATCATGTTTGAAAATTCAAAAACTCACCCAAGATAACCTATAGATAACCCTGATCATGAATCACTTTAAAAATTGATAATCTAAGGCCAAAAAAATCGAAAATAAGACCATAGAAATATCAAGGTCAAAATGAAACTAATTCTTAACACTTTGCTATATTTTTTTCTAACTCTAGGACCTCTTTTGGCATACTTTATAGGATTGAAGTGGACTAGGACTTTACGGGGTCTTAAAATATTTCCCCTTGGGAACATTCGTCCTCGAATGAGACTGATTAAGCTGAGAGGCACTGAGGTACTGTGACTATACTGATGTGCATATCTAAAATATGATTGAATCTTGAGACATGACACATGAATGAACTGATTCATGAATGCATGAATGATATGAAATGATATGCAGCTGGAACTAAGAATGGAACAGAGTAAAATAGAATAGAGTAAATCTAAAGAAAATTGTTACCTTAAGTTGAGAATACTGAAGAATCTGAGATCATTTACTAAACATGCATGTATAGGAACAGAAGATCATAACAGAGTCTGAAACATAATACATGAAATGGATATCATAAACTGAACTGATTTCTTGAACACATGTAGTGCCATGAGAATGATTATAAGGATGAGAAAGGAACGAGAGATCCAACTTAAGAGTAACCATTACCTTCAGCTAGATATGGTTTTATGAAGAAAAGATGAGAGATTTAGTACATAAAAAGCTCAGGGGTTCTCCCCCTTAGGATAGTTAGTCCCCCGAATGATACTGACTTGGCTGAAATACTAGGAAAACTAAGATGATGCATGGAATGCTTATGAACTGAATCATAACTGAATATCTAGAATCTAAAACTGATGCCTGATGTATGAACTGAGCTGAGCTGAATTCATAATTTACTTGGACAGGAATAGATTACCCCTTGAAATGGCCACACTCTACTGGATCATTTTTTCAACGCTTTTTCTAAGAAGTTCAAATAAAGTTAAAGAGCGGAGAATCTTGGGTATGATCTAATCAAGACATCGGTATAAGGAATCTTAACATGGCTATAAGTTTGGGACATAGAACATAGGCCTATGAGACATAAGCTAGGGTAGAATTACTATAACTTGAATAACACAACTACCATATTTGAGTTTAGACATACAACCCGAATGCTCTCTTAACTATACACTCTTCTCTGTACTTGAGGCTACTGAAGATACTCACATGAGCACTGATAACTCTACCTACTGAAATTTGAGTTGGACTGAATTCTCCCACTATGTACAAGCCCACTTGAATCTACAAAATGCACACATAACACTATAATATTAGTCTGAGTCATGAATTCAATACACTCTGCATTTTCATAACTTTGCATCTCCTAAATAATCCTGATTACCCCTTCACCAACTAAATATAACCTTTCAATATCCATTCACAAATGCATAATGCCTTTATCCACTTACACACCAACATGATATTCAAGCCTATCTTCATAACTACAGTCTTGAGTAAAGAAAGCGTACAATATCTTGCCTTAAAATAAAACCTTTACTCTCTCCCATCTAAGTAATTTCTTATCACTACATTATTTCATAAGGAGAGGTCACTGAAAGGCTAAAACATGAGGACCTGAAGCATGAATGAACACTATACAGAACTTGTCAATTAACTGAGGCCTAAATAATAGACTATCAACATCATGAATTCATTATGAGATCTAACTTAAGGATATACATGACATAATCTAAATTTTGCTGAGCATTAAGAGTGTAGCACGAGTCATGGGAACTAAGCATACTATAAAACATGAATACATGAGTCATGAGTTGCATGACCTGAGTTTGAAGTTCATAATTTCATGGAATATGATTTGGACTACTAGGTAAATTAGAACTCCTAATACTAGGAATTGGAAGCATAAATGATTCTATGGAAAGTACATGAATATGGGCTATGATCATAGGGCTTACATGTAAGACATGAGTAGATCTTGTAATAACTGAAATACAAAACTTTGTACTAAGATAAGAATGGGTTGGGCATATTCCTACCCTACTGATATTCTACAATTCATTGGCATCACTACTAGATTTTGAGAGCCTAACTTGGTTACTTGTTCTATTGTAATGCCCCAAACTTTCTTTAAGTCAAATCTAGTCTCTAGAAGAGTTAGTGATGATGTTTTACATGATTAATGTTTAGATCAGATATAATTTACCAAATTTCACATATTTATCAAGTGGGAAATTGAATTAGCTTTCCAATGATACCAATTTCGTCCAATTCCAGTATCAGAGTAAAAAGTTATGGATGTTTTAAAGAGAACTGTCAAAACTGCCCAGAAGTGACGGTTAGGCTGACAGACCGTCGAGCAAGCAACGGACCATCAAGCAAGCGATGGACCATCACCCAAGCTGTCGCGACTAAGGGAGTGAAACCATCATCCAAACCGTCGCCACTTTTGATTAGCGATTTTAAGTCATTTTTAAAAGGGTATTTAGGTCTTTTTTCACCAGTTTTAACCACTAATTATACTAAACCAAAACTCATAACTTTGTTATTCATCTATAACACCAAATTAGGGTTTCTCTCAAAGATCAATTTCCAAGAAAAAGAAACCCTAGGTGTTTATCCCAAGTCAAGAATTCAATCTTTCCTCTGTCAATCTTTAAGAAATCATCCACCCAGGTATGTAAAGTGTTAATTCATGGGTTTCTTTCACCCATGAAGCTCAAGAATCCTATTTTAAACTCATGAATTGTGATTTCCATTTGGTAGATTGATTTTAATTATGTTGATGTGGTTGTATGAATCCCAAGTTGGAGTCTTTATGTACTTTTCATGAAATTATGTTAGTATATGGGTTGAAAACTTTTAAATTGAGTTGATTAAAGTAACCGTGATGTATGAACTAGTTTATATACCTAAGCCTAAGGTTATACATGCAATGTGTTTGATAAAATGCCCAAGAGAACAAGAATCATGCTTTAGGACTCAATAATGACTAAATTGATGAACTCATGCTTTACCCTTATGTTCAAAATAACATTTATGTTATTGTTATGCATTCAAATTGTTGGATGGATTTTTCATAAGATTAGCCCTATAAAATTATGACATGTTTATATGTATTCTTATTCATGTACCAAACCATGATAATCAAGTGCCTCATGAAATTCCCAAATGTTAGTATTATGGATTGTTCATTATGGACGTGAGTCCAGGAAGTGTCATGTCTTGTCAGTTTCATGCTATCGAGTCCTGGAGGTAATTGTACCAAATAATTTAGCTATGTGCCTAGAGCCAGTGTCAGTTTTCAAGATACTCTCAGTCAAGCCATGCTCAGTAGAATTCAGTCAGACTTATGACTCAGGAATACTTAGAAATCCCAGTAATCTCAGAAATCTCAGTAGTATTCTATCATTCAACGGAACTCACTGGACCCAATCCAGTTTAGTTAATTGTGTTTTAGTGTCTAGTCAGATAGGAGTAGGAATTAGTACCGAGTGAACCAAAGGATGAGGGCACACACTGACAGTTGAGGGTGTGATCCTTAGAAGCAATCCTTGTATTCCAGAACTATGTAACTAGCATAGGTTGATACATCAGCACTGACAGGTGAGGGTTGATGAGGTGTATTAACACTATCAAATGAGGGTCCCACCATTCTCTTTTGGGGACACTATCAGATGAGGGTCACCCATAGCTTGTCCTTAACAGTGGCGCAGTATTGACACCCTTCTAAATGGGGTTACAGATTGGACCCTGACTCAGCTATAATAACTTATTTAGGGCATGTCGGTTAGAAGACTACTTCCCACGATTACAGTCTCAGCCTTAGTCTCAGTAATAGAACTCAGATAATTCTATAGAATTCAGGACTGTCAGATATAGTCACCCAGTTCAGTACGAAACTCTGCTAGTTCTATCAGAAACTGGACTATCAGACAAAATCATTCAGATAATAATATAACAATTAAATGAAACTTATGTTATTAGTATTCTGATTTAGTGATGTCATGATCTCAGTCACAGTTAACATATTCATGCATATATTCTCACATTCATGTTATTCAGTCATATGGTATTATTCATGCATATAAACCCCTTGCATTCATCCTACCTCACTTCCATACCAGTACATTCAATCTTACTGATGCATTTGCACTATGGTGTTTTTCTACCATAGGTTCAGAAGCACGATCTCCAAAGCATCCTTAGTAGATTCGACGTTTAGCAGCCAGACTAGCAGTGAGTCCTCATCATTTGAGAATAGCATAATTATTTTATGATTTTATTATTTAAGTAGCTTAGGGTTAGTTGGGGACATATCCCATCAACTCAATAAATTTTAGATAGTTTAGAGGCTTTTAGACTAGCATGTTTAGACAGTTAATTCCATTTTGGTATGGTGGTACCTTATTATTCAGATGTTATATTTTATCACATATTTGAACCTTATGGCCTTTAAGTCTTTTATTCCTCATTTATATAGTATATTATGTCCTACTTGGTACAGATATTAGTCATGGGTTTGCTTGTGATCCTTTGGGGTCATGAGCACCGTGTGGCATTTTGAGTACCAAATTTGGGGCGTTACATCTATCATCTCCCCCTTAGCTTAAAGCCATCATTCTAAGTTTGGGAACCACTTACTCAACACCTCTAAACTAAACTTCCACTACTTTACTCTAGAATCTAGGGTATAAAGATATACATAATTCGTAAACTCACCCTTAATAACTATGCCCAACAACGTAAAACTTACTACTAGTACTTACTTCTGAGATAAAACTCTTAGCTTTATGTGGTCCCAACAATCCTCATATAACAACCTTAACACAGACTAACTTAGAATTCCCAACTCTTCTTTCTACTAGCTTAATCTTCAAATGTTCAAACTTAGATTTAACACATAACATAGATATCCCCAAATCTTTAATAACCATACTACCTTCATCATAACCTACAAATATCACATCTCTAAACTTATATTTCTCCCTAAACCATGAGAACTACTATTACACCTGAACAACTGACATTAACATCTTATAGTCCATAACAGAGCTGGTTGGAACATAATTACTACGTCAATAGTCCCATTCAACCTTAAAACTTAAGGAAACTACGTAAGAACACCCACACAATCATACTTAGCTAAAATTCTTGCATACATTGTTTTCAAGCCTACTAATTCACCTTTCATACAACTAGCCTTATGGATACATTGTCCACCAAATTCAGATAATACTATCCCCACTTTACTGCCTCTAAACTTTTGGATTTATGCTTCTAAATCTAGGTCATCTACTATCATAGGATTCTGGGAAGGACTCTAAAAATACCTTTGACCCCTAAGAACTGAGGGACTACCCCTCCACTAAATAACCAGTTCATTCGAAAACTAAAACTGAATGACTCTATACTGGAAATCAGCTGAAGTGATTTTCTAGAATATGATAATCGAGCAATTTCTATATACCCGTCTGGTTAAAATAGGCATACCTACTAAAGTAAACACTAAGGAGGGATCTACTAGAGTATTGAGATTAACAATATTAACAACAATATAATGATTTACAAAAGAAAGCAAAGCTCTGGGGTATAATAAAGCATAATTACGAAGATTATGAAAGGCCTGTAATGCACCCATAACTGCATCAGGAGAAATTTTCTGATCATATGAGAACTGGAGTGCATAAATTCTATTCTGACGTTGACTGGTGGCACTGGAAGTGACACCCTTCTTAATTGGGCAATCGGATTGGACTGGGGGACGGTTGGACTGCCCCTATTGGCACAAATACTTTCCCCTTTGAACCATTACTCAACATACCCACATCCTTTGGCCTGGATGACCACATACCAAATATACATCACTACCGGCTCTACACACACTTTTATAATTCCTACTACATTTATTGCAAAATAGTTGGGTATGACCACTATTTATCCTACACTGTTACTTAGAGCCTGGTGCTCTATCTTGACTGTCATTCTCAAACTTAGGCACTGGTGCACTGGCTTAAGGAATAGCTGGGGCAGAAAATTTTTAGTGGAATTGGGAGCGGTTACAACCACTTGACCTTGGCTTAACACTGCCTGTTCTGGCCCTCTTATTCTTTCTCTCTTTCTTTCTATGCTCTCCCTCCTCACTCTGCTAAGCATGAATTAACATTCTAGCTAATAAAACCGCCTACTGATTTGTCTGAGCAACTACGGAATAAGCTAAGGTTTTAAAAGTAACTCTAAATTATATGTGAGAGACATGCTCGACCAGGTAATCTTCTTGAATGGGTAAAGGTGCGGGTTGATTCTCGTTTCTTCTTCCATTAGTCTTTCTAGGAGGCATATTCTGTAAACCAAAAGAAGATTGGAATTAGACAGAGAGTTTAACTTGAGCACATGCTCATTCGCATGATATGAACACTGAAAGAAGGGAACTTTTCCGAAAAATGCCTCATACCTTCTTGCCTATAAGTATGAAGCGCTTCAGACCCATGCGTAAGACTCTACTCAATGTGGCTTTCAAACTCCCTAGGACACTTAAAAAACTTAGGCTCTTATACTAATTTCTAATACACCCTAGATGCCACATGGAGCTTACGGTCACAAGAGACCAAAAGCTAACCCATGAGCTACTACTTGTTGTGAGTACTGAATAATAACAACAAAATAACATGTGCAGAATATCTGAATACACCTTAAGGTTTTAAGTTCTAAAATATTTCCAAATCATAAATATAGAAAAACTTGTCGGAAAACAAACTGATAAAAATAATGACAAACTGACTAACTGTCTCAAATATCCATAAACCTCTAATACTGACTGAATAAGATTTGATAAGATAGGCCCCAACTAACTATAACTAACTAATGAACTGAAAGCATAAAAATAAATAAATTCGATCCTCGAATATAAGGACTCACCACAACTGTTGATGCTTATGTACTGGGATGTATAATTACAGTTGAGAGCCTGAGCATTCAAATCTATGATATAAGACATCATAGTGTAAGAAACTAGTATGCGGTTAGTACTTTGAATGTACTGGTATGCTAAATGGGGTTAGGATGATATGCATGGGCTTATGTACATGAATAATAATTGACTGAATATCATGAGATAACTGAAAAACTATTAACTGTATGCCATGGTCAATGCAAGCCTGAACTAAAGCATACTGAATACTGAACTGAAATTATGGAAGCTACCATCTAACCGACATGCCCTAATAAGCTAATTAGGGTCCAACTTGTGACCCCAGTTGGAAGGGTGTCCGTACCGTGCCACGAGTACTAACACATGGTTGCGTGGATCCACTAAAGTATTGTCCTGAAGGACTAAGGGTTACCCTCAACTGGAAGGTACCCTTATGAGATCAAACCTCAACTGGAAGGTTAACATCTCAACCTACACTGGCTGCATAGTTATGGAATATAGGGACTACTACTAAAGGTCACACCCTCAACTGGCATGTGATCCCCCATCCATGGGTTCGCTCAGTGCTAAATACCACTTCCAACTGTACTGACTCTAATCACTGGACTGAACTGAGCTTACTGACATGATGCATTGACTGACTTGATAATAGTCTAATTGATTTGAAACTCTTCTAAAAGTAATTAAGCTAAGTAAACAGCTAAGTTTTTGGGTATTCATAACCCCCAGGACTCGATATCAATGATAGCAAGATCATACTAACACTTTAAGGACATGATATGTAAGTATTTATTCAAAACTCATTCTTTGAGGCATTTCATCAAATATTTGCAATGCATGGCTTAAACAAGGAAATAGTCTTATTTTAAAGCAACTAGTAGTAGCATGATTTTGATACTAAATTCCCAAAATAAGGCTTAAATCAGTGAACAATGCCATTCAAAACATGTAGGGTTTTAATAACAATAATAATTTCATGAAAACATGATATAGAATCAAAATTCATGGGTATTCATAGTTAAAATCACAGTAACTTGTATAATCCATAACTTTGAATTTGAAATTGGGTTCTTGAACTCCATGGGTGAAGAGGGCCCATGGATGAACATTTAACATACCATGATTTCTGAATTTGTGAGAATTGTTGGTGAATTCTTGAAACTTGGACTCGAACTTTGATGAACCTAGGGTTTTCTCTTGAGAGAATTTTATGAAATAATGAGTTAATTTTCCTTTTGGGAGGCTTAATTTCATGTTATGGCTGAATAATGTAAGGGTAAAATGACTCAACTACCCCCATAATCTTGTAATTGTATAAACAAAAACATACCAGTGATGTGACAAGCGACGCACTCTATCGATCAACTTAACGTGATGACCAATGTTCCACGTCGATGGTGACGATGCGATAGCCAATGCAACGCATCCTGATCGCATTGGCCCACTGTTTTGATCATCCAAACATGTCTGAAATAATGTCCAAAAATTTCAAAACTCACCTGACATGACCTATAGAAAACCGTGATCATGAATCAATTTAAAAATTAACAATATAAGGCAGAAAAAATTGGAAATAAGACCATAGAAATATCAAGGTCAAAATGAGACTAAGTCTTAACACTTTGATAGATTTTTTTCTAAGTCTGGTACCTATTTTGGTATGCTATATAGGATTGTAGTGGACTAGGACTTTACGGGGTCTCAGATATGCCTAGCAGACTAGAAACAGAAAGGTGTTTAAAAGGGTCAGTGTGAATATAGACACAATTATTATACAAATTAATTAAGAATTTGTAAATTGATTATATTCCTTAATAGTAGTAAAGACGGGTGAATTACTCCTTTTTTTTATTTGATAGTCGACTTGCTTTGATGACCAGTCAACTTTTGAAGTCGTAATATGAAATACACAAAACAAAATCCTGGAAAGAAATAATACTAGATATTTATACTGGTTGGGACCTCTAATAGGTCTTATTCTAGTCCCCTTGGATTGCAAGGGATAACTTCCCTTTTAATCTCCCTCTAAGTAGTGACATTGGCACCCACTAAATTAGTGAGTCATATCTTGTTGACTAGTCCTGTATACTAAAAAATAAAACATCCTTTTCTCCCCCTTTGATATCTATCAAAGAGAAAGAATTGCAATCCAAAATAACAAGAGGACTACTTAAGATAAGATAAAAGTATTTAGGGGCTTAGTCCCATATACACAGCAAAACCAAAATAAACAATGTCTAATAATGAAAATAGAGAGCAGGAGCAGAAGCAATAGGATGGTGGTGTTGAAGGAAATAGGCTAGGTTCTGAGTTGTAGCATTCTTTATATTTGTAAATTGAGTGACAATGGTAGTGGAGAGAGTATCTAAGTGGCCAAAATTTTTACAGAAAAATTTGTTGCTTCCTTAATAACTTGATCCAATTTGACTTAAAGTTGAGCAGCATCAGTTCCAGTTCCCTTGTTAATATCCTTCATATTGTCAATTTGAAAGTGAGTAGCCCAAAGAAGGTCCTTTATGTTGTCAATATTGGAATTAATTTCCATCAAATAAAGTTTAACATCCATGAAGAAGTGACCATGAGCATGAGGAGAATAGGAGGAGAGAATGCAATTTAGGAGAGGATGGGGTGCCATCTAAATAATTTTATGACTTGTTTGACTATCAACACTGAATATAAGCAAAGTGTCTCATTGAGATGGAATGGAGATAGACCCAGACCTAGGTAGCAATGTAGTATCCATAACATGACCAATCAAATAGATTTTAAAAGATAAGTTCTTAGGATAAAGAGAAGAGGGAAGGGAGTCAAAGTTATCTATAGCAATAGCATATTTTTCCTTCTCAAAAGAAAAATCAAAGTCAGTTGGTCAGGGATTTTTAGAAGAAGTAGTAAAACTAGTGCAATTTATGTCAAATATAGCATAAAAATGGCACAATAAAAAAAATTGTTTTCCCTTAACAAGGGTTTTGAGTTCACCAGATATGATAGAATGAAGATTAGCATGGAATAGACAAATACGAGGCTCATAGGCATGCTTTGGAGTAGATACAAAGATGTTATACCGACCTTGGAATTCAAAAAGAAATTTTATAGGACAATGCTAATATTCTAAAAGATCTAGATCAATAATTCTACCATAAACAAGAGATAGTTCCTCCATAGAGTGAAAGAGAGTTTCGTTTGATGGTCTCCAAAAATTAGTTTTGATATTTAGAGAACTATCAAAATCAAAGTTAACTTTATTTTTAAGGCATACAGAGTTATCAAGAACATTGGTACATTTATACATAAGAGAGTGAGATGAATCAAATGAGTCTTGAGAAAGATTCTGATTAGATAAGTTTGAATCAAGAGGAACTGGCGAAGAAACTTTCCTTTTTACCGTGACATGAGAACCTTTTATATTTCCCATGGATGAGTACTTAGAACCCTTAGTCATTTTAGTTTGAGAAAGAGAGAAGAGATAGAGATGAAGAGAAAGAGCAAAACTGTATAGAGAGAGACAAGAGATATTAAATTAAAAAAGAACAGAGCGGGGAAGGTTTCCTAGGAAAACAGTGAAGTGTTATAATTACCATACATGAAACCTTGTGCCGGGCGACAAAAACAAAGGAAATTAACTCACAGACACATCAATCAAATCACCATTTATTAAAGACACTTACACACATAAATACACTTAATAAGATATGGAAGTAAATTTTTCAAAAATGTTTTGTAATAATGCCAAGAGATTTCTAATAGAACAAAATCTTTCTTCTAGTATAGATTTTATAAAAATAATAGCTAATTAAAAATTAGTACTAATAAAATATAACTCAATATCACCTTTCAAAACATGGTCCTAATAAAATGGTGCTTAACATCAATATATTTAGCCCTAGAATGTTGTATAGAATTTTTAGAAAGACAGATAACACTAGAGTTATCATAGAATATTTTCACAGGTTTGAAAAATAAGTTATAATCACTAAGTTGATAAGACACCTAAAAAATTTGAGCACAACACAATCCAATTGCAATATATTTAGATTCAGTAGTAGATAGATAAACATAATTTTGTTTCTTGCTATTTCATGAGACAAGAGATTTTCCCATGAATTGATAAGTCCCGCTAGTGCTTTTACTATCAACTTTGTCAACTGCATAATCTACATATAAGAAACCCTATAGATCAAAGTTATTAAATTTTGGATACCATAAACCATAAGAACTTGTGCCAATAAGATATCTAATAATTCATTTAACTGTTGTAAAATGAGATTCTTTAAGAGCTGACTAAAATCTAGCATACTTGCAAACACTGAATAGGATGTCTGGATAACTTGCAATAAGATATGAAAGAGAGACAACAATACCCCGATAGTTATTTCATCAACAAACTTACCATCATTGCTTTATTCAGGAACACATAAAGAGCTCATTAGGGTACGAGAGGACTTTGCCTTTTCCATCCCAAATTTTTGAATGAGTTTTTTGGTGTACTTACTCAGGGAGTTAAAGGTGCCTTCGATTGACTAATGGATTTGTAACCCCAAAAAGGAAGTTAACTCTCGCACCATACTCATTTCAACTCACTTTGTATGAGCTCAGAAAATTCCTTGCAAAAAATAGCATTAGAGCTTCCAAATATAATATCATCAACATATATTTGAATAATAAGATTTTATGAGGAGGTTCTTTTTATTCACCTTTTAATGAATAAAGTAGTATCAGTTTTTCCAAGAGTAAAATCATGATCAGTGAAAAAATTGCTTAACCTATTATACCAAGCACGAGGTGCTTGTTTCAGACCATAAAGAGCTTTTAAAAGCTTAAAGACATGATAAGGGAATTTTGGATTTTCAAAACCATGGGGTTGTTTAACAAAGATGTGTCCATCAATAAAAATGCTTAAGAAATCACTTGTGACATCCATTTGAAAAGGTTTAAAACCTTTGTGTGATGCGTAGACAAGTAAAATTCAAATAGATTCTAACCTTGCTACTAGTGCAAAATTTTTATCATAGTAGACTCTGTCTTATTGTGAGTAGCCTTGAGTGACTAGACGAGCCTTATTTTAAACTACCTCACATGATTCATCCATTTTGTTTTTGAAAACCCATTTTGTTCCAATAATTAAGGAATTCTCTGGTTTGGGAACAAGATTCCATATTTTGTTTTTGGAAAACTGCTTACGTTCCTTTTTCATTAACTTGACCCAACTTTCATCTTCTTAAGCTTCATTTAATTTTATGGGTTCAAGTTGAGATATAAGAGACACATTTGCACTTCTTTTACTAGAAGCCTTTGTATTCATACCTTTTTTTGGCTCACCAATGATAAATTTCTCTAGATAATCTATTTTAATTCTCCATTCTTTCAGAACTATTTCTATGGTAAATTGGTCATTTCAAGTGATAGTATCAATTGACTTTAAAGGAGAGTCAGCTTCAGTGCGAGTGCATTTAGTTTTATTTACCTGTTCAAATTCATCATCTACAAAGTTAGAATTCTTTACAATATGGTTAGTATAATCAAAGACAACATGCATGGATTCTTCAATACAAAGAGTATGTTTATTAAAGATTCTATAAGATCTACAAGAGTTGGAGTAACCCATGAAAATACGTTTATCACTTTGAGGATAAAAAGTATGGATGTTATCCTTACCATTATTATATACAAAGCATTTGGATTAAAAGGCATGAAATTATTTGATATTGGGTCGTTTTTTCTCCAAATCTTATAAGGAGTTTTCTTTAGGATGGTTCTAATACGACATCTATTCAAAATGTGGCAATCAGTAGCTACAGCTTCTGCTCAAAATTTTTTAGGTAATGAATGTTCATAGATCATGGTTCAAGCCATGTCTTCAAAACTTCTATTCTTGCATTGAACTACTCTATTTTGTTGAGGAGATCTAGGAGCAGAGTAATTGTAAGTGTAACCTTGATTATTATAGAAGGTTTTAAAATCCTTGTTCTCAAATTCTCCTCCATAGTCACTTCTAATAGCAGAGATGTAGTAAACTTTATCCCTTTAAAGCTTTCCACAGAAAACTTCAAAATTCCTTATAGTATCATCTTAGTTAGATAGAGACATAACCTAAGTAAATCGAGACTTGTTATCAATAAATACAAAATAGATCAATGTGAAGTAGTTGCGATGGTTTAGAAGTAGAGAAAATATTTGTAATAGGAATGAAATATCTAGTTTACTTACCAAGTTGACAGGCATCACAGATATGAGCCTTTTTGTAATCAAACTCTAGAAAATAAGTGACAAGTCCATGTTTAGCTAACTTTTCAATTTTTCTCATACTTGCATGACAAAGCTTTCTGAGCCAAACCCGAGGATCTTTAAATATAGAGTTGACACAGATATGTCCTTTTATTCTTTTAATAGAGTTTAGGAGATACATATTCCTGCGTTTATATCTAACAAGAAAATATCTACCATGTCTTCCAATTATTTATCCATCCTTTTTAAATCTTACTTCTAAACCAGCATCACATAACTAACTTATGCTCAGCATATTGTACTTCAAACTTCAAACCAGATAAAAATTAGTAATATCATATGATTCATTAAAGAAGATAGTACCAATACCCATGGACTTACCTTTGGTGTGGTCTCCAAAACTTTTATCACCTCCATCAAAATCAACTATTATTTTTAAAAAAACTTTGTTCCCCATCATGTGATTTGAACATCCACTATCAAGATACTATTTTCCTTTATATTTTGAGTGGAGTTCTTGTAAAATAGATATATCACTCATTTTTTCTGTACTCAAGCATTCTTGGATCTCTTATGGTTAGTTTTAGGATTTTTTAACTTGAATTAGGGTCACAGATCTATTTGCCAGGATTTATAGAATGAAATTTACAAATATAATATTTATGACCGAGTTTGCCACAGTGATAATAGGAACTATAGTATCGTTCAACTATAAAGCAGGTGTGATAGCTATTATGGAATTTGACCATTGAGATTTATTATAGATATAATATCTGTTATGATAGGTATTATAACTATGGCTGCTTGCCATGACCCAATTTATCATGTCATGATGGTGGCTACTATGACCCACCGGTAAGTAAGCCGACCTATATTCTAGAATCATTAGTAAAAACTATCCAAGAAATAAAAGGAAAATATGGAATAAATACAATATAAGGGTTAGTACAAGAGCTTATAATATAATAAAAGTACAAAGTGAAGTGCTAAATTAAATACATATAAGACCCATCTATTAATATAATATAGAGATTAGTCTAATGCATAAGAGAGAGAGTAGTAATGCTCTTAATTCTAGGATCTCACCCTAAATCCCTGATCCACAGCTACTCTACACTATGCATAAGAAAACAGTAAGAACTTGTATTATGATCTACAAGCTGTAGAAGTGTAGTATGAGTACCAAACGCATGGTACTCAATAGGTAACTACCAATCAAACCTAAAGATAATGCAAATATAATAAAACACACCTAATTTTTGGCCCTTGAAAATTTCTTGAGCTTTGAGTTCAGTGCCTTGGCAATGACTCACCCTATGAGTCATAGGGTGTCCTGACGAGTCATTGGGATGAGTCATAACCAAACCAATAAGTTTGTATCTAGATTGTAATCTGAGTACGAGTGGCTAACTAATAGTCGTAAGGATATGTTACGAGTCGTTATGTGTAATAGTAGGGTGCCTAGTGTAAGTCCTAAATTGGGTTCTATGTTGACTACTACTGGACCCTACGAGTCTGAGGGTCCCTTACGAATGGTTCCATTAAGTCATAAGGATCATTATAGGGTTCCTTAGTGGTACTACCTTAGTTACGACTCGTGGTGATGAGTTGCAAGGAGTGGCTATGAGTCAAGGGTTGACTCATAGTTAAAGGCGACCCTTTTTCAGCTTTTAAGCTAAGGACATTTCCCCTCTTACATAACTTGAAACCCAAATCTTATAAACCCTTTAGGGTATCATTTTCCCTCATAAACATATTAAAGTAACTTCTCAACACACTCAAATTTCTCAAGGACAAGAAAACTTAGGGTTCTTAAGAGGTTGATCAATTAGGGCTTTTCCAAGGTGATTTTTATCCGTACATCTTACTATTACAGGTATGTGACTCTTACCTCATGGTTAATTTTGTAAAATCATATATATTAAAGTGTTGTTCACATGGAATTTTTTTGATTTTGAAAACAAGGGTTCTGAGTTTTGAATGCTTATTGTTGAACAATGTTTTTCCATAATTTAATTATGATTATTCATGCTTTAAATATAGTTATGAAATCGTGGGTTCATGGGTATGGTGAATGAACTAGGGAATTATGATTTTCCCAAACTTGTGACTTTGAAGTGGTTATGATCCCAACCCATAATGTGAAATTAGTTTTGAGTTATGAGATAGTTGGGAATTAGTAAATTGAAATAGTCTTGAATTATTTCATAATATAAAAACGTATTTGAAATATAATGGTATGATAAAATAAACAAATGGAGTCGGTGTTCCCCCACCTTGTATTAATGAATGAAGGGATTTGTTTTCTCCAAGTTAATGGAAATTGTTTTATCATGATGTGTTACCTTGCAAATATAGTTGGTATGACGATACCAACAATGTATGCCTTAATGTGAAATATGGTTCATGATTTGGATTGTCTGATAAATATTTTAATTGGGCTCTAATAAGGGTTGTGTAGCTTAGTCGTGAAAGTGGAGGTCTTACTGACCGACACTGGAAATTACATTTGTCGATACGGGGGTCAAAGTGTCTAGGAAGGCTAAAGTCCCCCTCATTATTATTATTTCATGATTAGGGAGGTTTGAGTCCCACGTAAATTATTACATGATTGGGTGTTTAAGTAACCTTTGTATATATTTGGAGGTTCGAGTCCCCCATGTGCATATATATAAGATTATTCTCTTGTTCATACAGTTACATACATTGGCGCCTAGCCAGGGGGTGAGTGTAGGGGCCCATATATCCTGTGGGTATTATTAGATGACGATTGAGCTAGTCAATCTAGGCTAAAGTTTTTAAAATACATATTAAGTCTTGTTTCCTATCCTAATATATGATATATATATATATATACATCTAATTATTTGTATTAGTTTAAATGATGTTAAACTATTGATCATGTCATTAAGTTATCCTTATCCCTGAGTTACATACCAGCATTTACCCTACTAACCATCTTTAGACGTTGTATCCCTACGCGATGTAGGAGTTGGTCACGCTTCTACTCCTCCTGCTTAGTGATTAGGATTTGGGATCAGCTCATGAGTTAACATTGAAGTGGTGAGCTTTCATATATTGGAAGTCTATATTTTGTGTTTTCTTTATATTATGTCTTAGACTTATTTTTGGCTATTATCTGCAGCATGTCCTGATACTTTATTAATATTTAATTTTAGATTATTTTCTAGAAGGCTTTGTTTGGACTTCTACGGTTATTGGGAGGTATTGATCAGTTATTTGGTCGGTCATCAATGGTTGGTCATGGATATTCATTGAAATTTTCTTAAGTTATTGAACTCTATCTTGTTATGTTGTGTTTGGGTTGGTTAGATTCAAGGGGTGATCTCTAGTATTTGTGAGACTTGAGATACCCAAAATGGCTAGCCTGGTCATGTTAAGTTGGTATCAGAGCCTAGGTTTGGTATCCTTGGGTATCCAATAAAGTCGTGTCAAATAGAGTCTTATTTATGGGTATGTAGTATGCCATACTTATAAGGGATAAGCTATGAAGCATTTAGGAATGTTTCCCTTTCTTGTTGTTTTGTTTCAAGCTATAGAGTTTAAGGACTTGGATCTCTCTAATTTTTGTGTGTTCAGTTTTTAGATCATGCCTCCCAAATGATTTGAAACTCATGAAAACTCCTCTGTCCCACTTGAGGACAATGCTAATTTGACACTCTCTGCTTATGGGGTACAGACCTAGTCTAGGGGTCTAGTTTTTGATTTTTCTTTTGGAGTTCCACCGGTCCCCTCTAGTCCTCCACGAGCTCCATAGGATAAAGTGTCAAATATTGAATTTCTTTAGTCTATTCATATGTTATCTCATTTGGTAGCTTCTCTGTTTGAGTGTGTATCTTCTGTTACTCTATATTTTGAGGCCACAAGGGTTGTCCACCTTATGAGATTAAGTCCTCCTGTGTTTACTAGTTCTAAATTTGAGGAATATTCTCAAATATCGATGAAATGGATAAGATCTTCTGGGTTATTCATGCTACTAATGTGGAGGGTGTGGAATTCACTGCTTATTAACTAAAAGATATAGCATACCAATGGTATAAGGAATGGGAATAGTTTAGGGGAGATGATGTCGAATCGGCACTGTGGGATGATTTCTCTAGTGCTTTTCTAGACCTCTTCTTTCCTTAAAAGTTAAGGGATGCAAAAGTGGAAGAATTTATTAATATGATGCAAGGCAGGATGAAGGTTAAGGAGTATGCTTTAAAATTTTATCAGTTGTCCCGATATGCTCTTGAGTTAGTATCTATCATGAGGTCTAGAATGAGTAAATTTGCTTCTGGGTTGTCTCATGATTTAGTTCTAGATAGTAAGGATGTCTTGTTGAAAAATGATATGGACATCTCCAGATTGGTTGTGTATATGCAGCAAGTTAAGGAAGAGAAGAAGAAGCAGGCGGAGATAGAGAAAAGGCAGAATAAGAAGTTGATATTTTTCAATCAAGGTGAAGGTCAATGGCAGAGTGGTGGATATGATAAAAAGTGGTCTAAGAAGAAGTGGGGGAGTTCTGGTTCCTACTCTACGGCTAGTGCTCCTTATTCAAGGCCATTGGATGATCGTCATTCGCATCATAATAGTGGGTTTAGGGCATAGAGTACCCAATCTCAAGCTAGTTAGGCTCAGTCACCTCTATTTTATCCTCTTCATAGATTTTAAGGTAGGTGTATTGTGATTTTTGTGAAGAGGTGAGGAATAGGTATTTTAAATATGGCCAGATTGGTCACTTACATAGGGATTGTCCTTCTAAGGTTGCTTCAGGGGCAAATAAGATTCCAGTTTCCACTTTATCAGCTTCTGGACCCAAGGGTTTTGCTTCTGCTTCTAGTACTGGCACTTTTTGAAATTGCTTGTATTATCTTACTACCCACTAGGACTCTGAGGCGTCTCCCGATATTATCACTAGTATGTTATGACTCTTTTCTCATGATGTATATTGCTTACTTGATCTGAGATCTACTCTTTCTTATGTGACCCTATTTGTGGCTATGCATTTTCATTTTAGTCCTGAGTATATCCCTAATCCTTTTTCTATTTCTACCCAGATAGGTGACTCTGTAGTTTTAAGAAGAGTCTATAGGGGTTGTGTGGTATCTGTTGGTGGCAGAAAAACTCTAGTAGATCTGATAGAACTAGACATAATTGATTTTGATATCATATTAGGTATGGACTGGTTCCATTTGTGCTATGCCTCCTTAGATTGTTGAACTCATAAGGTCATATTTAAATTCCTTAATAAGCCGGTCATTGAGTGGGAAGGGCTTCTCTAATGCCTAAGGAAAGGTTTAAATCATATCTTAGAGCCCGTAAGTTGATTTCCAAGGGATATCTTTATCATTTAATCTGAGTTAAAGATTCTAACTTGGAGGGTCCTGTTTTGAAATTCGTTCTCATGGTTAATGAATTCCCTGAGGTTTTTCCTGATGTTATTCCTGGTATCCCTCCTAATAGAGAGATTGATTTTGGGATTGACCTTATTCCAGACACTCATCATATCTTTATCCCTACTTATAAAATTGCTCCGACTGGGTTGAAGGAGCTTAAAGAACAATTGAAAGACCTCTTTAACAAAGGGCTTATCTGCCTTAGTGTGTCTCTATAGAGTTCTTCTATTTTTTTTGTGTATAAGAGGATGGTTCCTTACGAATGTGCATCAATTATCATTAGTTGAACAAGGTTACGGCAAACAATAAGTATTCTTTTCCTTGGATTAATGCTTTTTTTGACCAACTTCAGGGTGCTAGGTGTTTCTTTAAAATTAATCTTTGGTCGGGTTATCATTAGCTAAAAATTAGAGAAGTGGATATCCATAAGACTGTCTTTCAAATTCGATATGCTCACTATAAGTTCCTAGTCATATCTTTGGTCAGACAAATGCCCTGGCGGCATTTATGGATCTTATGAATCAGGTGTTCGATCAGTTCTTAGATTTGTTTGTTATAGTGTTCATTAATGATATTCTAGTGCATTCCAAAAGTGATGCAGATCACACCGATCACCTCTGTATCGTGTTGCAAACCTTGAAAGATCAGCATTTGTATGCTAAGATTTTGAAGTGCGAGTTCTTGTTAAAAGATGTTACTTTTCTAGGTCATGCCATTTCTAGTGAAGGGATCATGGTGGGTCTGCAGAAAGTTGCAGTGGTTAAAAAGTGGCCTAGGTACAACTCCAATAAATATTCGGAGCTTCTTGGGTTTAGCCAGTTAGTATAGGAGATTTGTGGAGAGTTTCTCGACTATAGCTGCCCTGCTAACAAGTTAACCCAGAAGAAGGTGAAGCTCTTGTGGTCTGATGCTTGTGCGGGCAGTTTTGAAAAGCTAAAAGATAAGTTGACTTCAGCTCCAGTTTTGACCCTGACTGAAGGTAATGATGGATTAGTGGTTTATTATGATGTATCCCACATATGACTCGGTTGTGTATTAATCTAGCATGGTAGGGTGGTGGCCTATGCTTCTGGGTATTTGAAAGTTCATGAGAAAAATTATCTAACTCATGACTTGGAATTGTTGGCTGTGCTTTTTGCATTGATGTTTTGGAATTGTTATTTGTATGGAGTCCATGTAGATATCTTTTCTGATTATAAGAGCCTGCAATATGTATTCACCCAGAAGAAGTTGAATCTCAAGAAGATGAGGTGGCTTGAGTTACTGAAGGACTACGACATAAGTATCCATTACCACCCAAGTAAAGCTATTGTGGTTATTGATGATCTTAGCAGGTTATCCATAGGGATTCTAGCTCATGTGGATGAGTTTAAGTAGGAATTAGTGAAAGATATTCACCTTTGGCTAACCTTGGAGTTCATCTCTTGGACTTGAGAATGGGGGTATGTTTGTGCAAAAAGTAGTGCAGTCATCTCTTGGTACTGAAATAAAGGAGAATCAAGTATTGGATCCTGTCTTAATGAAAATTAAGGGAGATGTAGGACAGAAAAAGTTATAACTTATGAGATTGATGGGGATGGTATCTTGAGGTACCAAGGTAGATTATGTGTTCTCGACATAGATGGGTTGTGAGAGAGGTTCTTGGTTGAGGCTCATGAATCGCGTTATTCCATTCATCCTGGTTCGACGAAGATGTATCATGATCTTAAGGAGATTTATTGGTGGAACAATATAAAGCATGAGGTGGCCATTTTTTTTAGCTAAATACATGGTGTGTCAAGAAGTGAAGGTTGAGCACTTGCGGCTCGGAGGGTTGTATCGAGAAATCAAGTTGCTTGTGTGGAAGTGGGAGGTAATTAATAGGGATTTTGTTATTGATCTTCGTTGGTCTTAGAGTTAGTATGATTCGATTTGGGTCATCATGGATAGGATGACTAAGTCCGTTCACTTTTTTCCAGTGAGGACTAACTTCTTGGTAGAAGTTTCTATCATGTCAGATCGTGATACTCAGTTCTCATCAAAGTTTTGATATTCACTCCAGAGAGGTTTGGGAACTAAGGTGAGCCGTAGTACTACTTTCTACCCACAATCCATAGGCAAGAAGAATATAGACACTGGAAGACAAACTACGAGCTTGTGTGATTGACTATGGTGGGAGTTCGTTTGATCATTTGCCTTTTATTGAGTTTGTGTATAATAATAGCTACCACTTTAGTATTGGTATGGCTCCTTTCGAGGCCTTGTATAGTAGGAGGTGTAGGCTTCCATCGGGTGGTTTGAAGCTGGTGAGTCTGAGATATTTTGCTCGTATTTGGCTCACCAAGTAAAGAAGAAGGTGAAGGTGATTTGGGATAGGCTTAAAGCTGCCCAAATTCACCAAAAGTCCTATGCGGATATGAGGCAAAGAGAGTTGGAGTTTAGTGTTAATGATTCGGTGTTCCTAAAGGTATCCTCTATGAAGGGAGTAATGTGGTTTGGTAAGAAAGGAAGCTCAACCCCTGATATGTTGGCCCGTACTTGATGTTGAAGAGGGTTGGTAATGTTACTTATGAATTGGAGTTTCCCTCTAGTTTAAGCTCTATTCATACAGTGTTTCACATTTTGATGTTGAGAAAGTGCATGGGTGATCCTTTGATGGTTTTTCCTATTAAAAAGGTAGGTATTTTGGATTCCTTATCTTATAAGGAAGTTCTAGTTGAAATCTTGGATCTACAAGTTTGTCGGCTGTGAACAAAGGGCATGGCTTAGGTAAAGGTTATTTGGAGGAATCAAAAAGTGGAGAAAACTATGTGGGGAAGTCAAAGAGGACATGAATTTCAAGTATCCATTCTTTTTTTCCTCTCTAGATAATCGTGCTTAAGGTATGGTATTCCTTATTATCTTTGTTTTCTAACTACTTTAAATTAAAGAGTGATTTCCTTGGCATCTTTGTATTCTGTCTTTCTTAAAGGTAATTGTAGATTTATGTGGAGTCAATTAATGTTAATAAATGTCCTTTCCCATCATTCGAGTACGAATGATCCAAGTGGGGGAGAATTTAAACACCCCAGATTTTTGCCCCTTGGTAATTTCTTAAGCACTGAGTCACTGCCTTGGTAATGACTCACCCTATGAGTCATAGGGTGTCCTAGCGAGTTGTAACCAAACTAGTATACTTGTAGATAGATTCTTCTATGATTACAAATGGCTCACTAAAAGCCATAAGGATATGTTACGATTCGTTAGGTGTAATCGTAAGGTGCCTAATATAAGTCCCAAATTGGGTTCTGTGCTGATTATGAATGGACCCTATGTAGGGTCCGTTTACGAGTGGTTCTATTGAGTCGTAAGCATAACAGTGCAGGGTGCCTTGGTGGTACCCCCTTGGTTAAGATTCGTGATGATGAGTCATAAGGAGTGGCTACGAGTTAAGGGTTGACTCGTATTCATAGCCGATCCTTTATCAGCTTTTAAGTTAAGGACATTTCCCCTCTTACCCAACTTGAAACACACATCTTATAACCCCTTTAGGGTATCATTACCCCTCATAAACACATCAAAGTAACTTCTCAACACTCTCAAATACCTCAAGGACAAGAAAACTTAGGGTTTTTAAGAGGTTGATCAATTAGGGCTTTCCACGGTGATTTCTCTCTGTACATCTTACTATTAAAGGCATATGACTCTTCCCTCATTGTTAATTTTGTAAAAGCATATGTATTAAAGTGTTTGTCACATGAAATTGTTTTGATTTTGAAAACAAGGGGTGTAGGTTTTGAATGCTTATTGTTGAACAATGTTTTCCCATAATTTAATTGTGATTATCTGTGCTTTAAATATGGTTTTGAACTTGTGGGTGCATGGGTATGGTGAATGAACTAGGGAATTATGATTTTCCCAAACCAGTGACTTTGAAGTGGTTATAATCCCAACTCATAGTGTGTATTTGGTTTTGAGTTTTGAGAAAGGTGGGAAATTGTAAATTGAACTAGTCTTGAACTATTGCATGATATAAAGAGGTATTTGAAGCACAGTGGTATGATTTAATGAACAAAGGGAGTCGGTGTTCACCCACCTTGTATTAATGAACAAAGGTAGTTGTTTTCTCTAAGTTAATGGAAATTATTTTGGCATGATGTGTTACCTTGCAAGTGTAGTTGGTATGACAATACCAACAATGTATATCTTAATGTAAAATGTTATTCATGGTTAGGATTGTGCAATAGATGTTTTAAATGGGCTCTAATGAGTATTGTGTAGTTGAGTAGTGAAAGTGGAGATTCGGGTGACCGACACTGGAAACCGTATTTTTCGATGCGGGGGTCAAAGTGACCAGGGATGTTCGAGTCCATCTCATCATTATTATTTCATGATTAGGGAGGTTCATTTCACCCGTAAATCATTACATGATCAGGCGCTTAAGTTACCTTAGTATATGTTTGGACGTTCGAGTCCTCCGTTATGAATATATATGCAATTATTCTTCAGTTCATGCAGCTACACATATTGGGCCCGTGGGTACTATTATATGACGATTGAGCTCACAATCCAAGATAAAGTTTTGAAAATGCATGGTAAGCCTTGTTCCCTATCTTGAAATGTGATACATATATATGTATATGCATCTGCTTATGTGCATTGGTTTAAATGATGATAATCTATTGATCATGTTATTATGTTATCCTTATCCCCAAGTTACATGCTAGTGTTCACCCTGCTTACCATCTTTCAGGCATTGTATCCCCACACGATACAGGAATTAGTCACACTTCTACTCATCATGCTCACTGATTAGGATTTGGGATCAGCTCGTGAGTAGACATTGAAGCAGTGAGATTCATACATCAAAAGTCTACATTTTGTATTTTATTCATTTTATGTCGTAGACTTATTTATTGCTATTATCGGGGCATGTCTAGAAACTTTATTGATATTCAGTTTTGGATCATTGTCTAGAGGTCTTTGTTTGGACTACGGTGGTTATTGGGTGGTGTCGGTCAATCATTTGGCCGGTCGTCGGTGGTTGGTCATGGACATGCATTGAAATTTTCTTAAGCTATTGCACTCTATCTTGTTATATGATTGGAATTCATACTACTTTGGGTATGTTGTGTTTAGGTTAGTTAGGTTCAAGGGGTGATCTCCGATTCACGTGGGACTTCAAATACCCGATACGGTCAATCCCTGGTTTGGGTTGTGTCATATAAATAACATGTAAAGTAGGAATATAAACTATAGGCAACTATCCTAGAAGCTACACACCATAAGGCTAAAGAGGGAATAAGGATAAAGTATCCTATCTTAGCAGTATTTAGGAACTAAAGTACTATACCGTATATCACTAGCTAATATGCAAATTAAGAGTGAAAGAAGGATATATAGTAGTATACAAGGCCAAGGAATACATATTCCATATGAATAAACAAGGGAATAGATATATATATATATATATATATATATATATATATATGGTAATACCCAATATATATATATATATATATATAACTACCCATGGTAATGACTAAGATAACCAACCTAGCATCTCAGGGCATCCCAATCAAGTAGGAAATTAGTGTGGGTATAATCAGGGTCCCTAACCATAATGTCCAACCATGAGATAATTATCAACAATACAATTTTCCATAAAAGAGAAAGGATCAGATTCATACCTCTAATATCTATATCAGTACCCAATCAGCCTACCATGAAATAACCATAAAACAATAATATAGTAACTGGTTAGTCTAGACAAACAATACCTAATCGGGCCAAATAAATTGGAAGGTTGAATCAACACTCAGCAAACAACACACATAACCTACAACTATGCAACCCCCCATAAGGTTGGTAGATGTAGGAACCAAACAATATATTGGTGATAGGCAATGCCAATGCATGAATAATGCAAAGTACATCCATAATACCATAACCGATCCAAGTGCCATAACACTCCCAGTGTATATACCTCCTCCAGCTTGACGACTCACAAAGGAAGAACCTATAGCGACCTCTCTTCTCCGGCACGATGGCTCACGAATGAAGGGGTCCCTAGGGTATTTAGGAATATTCGTATATGCTGACTTGGTCCCAATCTAGAATTTTTAATCTTCATCATCAAACTACTACGTCCAACACTGAAGATATATATATATATATACATATATAATGCACATACACGAACCATGGCTAAAAGAGTGTAATTTGTAAATCCATTGCCCAAGATCAACTCCAGGACTAAATTAGTATCAAAGATTAGAAAGGGTCGGAATCTCTCTCTACCAAACTAAAGAGTAGTAGTCAAAAAGCAGATAAACCATGGACCGAAATCAATCTCGGTCTAATTTCCAAAATATCATTTTTAGTTCCAAAAGCTTGTAAATCATTAAGTGAGGTGGAACAATTCCCTTTTTATAAAAGAGCCCATTTTAAGAGTGAAAAGTGAAAATAAACCCATTTTTATAAAATAATAGAAAATCATGATTTTTGTTGGAATAGTATCCTAAGTGAGCACAAATGTATTATGATCTATCAATGCCATCGCTAGTATCCAAATAATACAACCATAAGCTTCTAAACATCTGCAGACTAAACCATGTCCTTTATAAGGATAAAATACTTACCTGGAATCCAACTGGTATCATAATCACTGCTTCGAGCCCAACAGCATATAACCATCACAATATCAATATTATAAACCGGGAAACTATGATTTAATCTACTAAGTAGAGTAATAAATCGTATAATAAAGGGTCCTTAGCATCAACTACAATCAACATGTTAATAACCCAGGGTGATAGGATTCTATAGTCATAACAAGCATTTTATCTTAAGGCTCGATTCACCATTCTAACCCCAAACACCTAAAATAGGATAAGTCATGGTGTTCTACCCATAATTATATCCAACATCCTTACTTAACATACAATATATATCTGACACTATCTTGTTAAGAAGAGTAGACCAAACCCTACCTTGACGCCAAACTACAAGTCTTTGTATCATCCACAAATCGTCTGTCTTTGCTCCATGATCTCGTAATGCCACCACAATATCAAAATAGTAATATAGGTGCTATTAGGAGTAAAATAAGACCCATATTGCTATATAAAGGGTCGGATTCAAATTCGGATCAACAATGGTCCTGCAGGGCCTACCAAATAAAATCCAAAATTGAATCCAGCATGAGGTCCCTCAAAGAAAAAGAAATGTATGCTCAAACATTAAGCACAATTGGTGCATAAATCGGGGCCCAAATCAGCCCCTAAGGTCTAAGTATTAATACCTAATTTCAAATAGTTTGAATTGAAATGGGATGGAAATTGACGGGAAAAATAATAGAAAAATGACCAAGGAGTTCTAGGCTATCTTACCTAAGCTTCAAAGGATGATTCCCCACTCTTTCCTCTCTTCAAGCTCCCAAAATTGTGTAAATATGAAGAAGAAAATGATGGAAAATGGGGTTAAGAATAGGATTAAATAATCCCTAGATGCCTCTTAAACGGTCACCTAGTCACTTAAGCGACTGCCGCTAAAGCGGTCTGGCACGGTAGGCGGGTACTTCTAAAGTGGTGCCTAGGCCGCTAAAGCGATGTCTACTGAACTAGACATTGATTGCTTAAGCGGTCCTTGTCCATTTGTCTAAGGCCGCTAAAGCGACCCAATGTCACTAAAGTTATAACTAATAAGTGGTCAAATGGCCACTTAAGCGGTTGCACCAACAACCTGAGGTATCAGATTTTCTATGTCCAAAATAGATTCTGATTGGGTGCTCGTTATTTGTTTAGAACCCCATGTGTGCAGATGAACTATGATACCATACCAAATTTGTTATCCTGGACTTAATGGAACCATTGAAACTTTCATCCCATATCATTTCAACTAAATGTGAGGCCCACAACTACAGTTTTGTTTTTCATATAATTCACCCAATAGCCCAAAATGAGTTTGAAAGCCTTGGGACCTGAACCAAGGGTCCCCCTAGCCTAAAATAAACATTTCAAAACTGATGTCACTATTAGAATTCTCATATGAGATCGTCTATTAGGAGTTTTGGTATGAGACCAATTCCTTAACATAGAAAGCTCTAAAATAGGTAAATAAGCCAAAAACCCAAACGAATTGTTCAATAACCGAACTGACAGTTTTGGCAAGTCATAAATGATCTGTAGCCATTGTGGGAAGGCTCAAAATGCTGGAAATATGCATGAATCAAGGAAATTACCTAAAAGATCAAATAATATCCACTACTAAAGGGACTTTCATCCGTGAAAGTCAATGGATAAAAAGAGCAAGAAAGCTCAAAGAGATAAGGTACTAGGCTCGTATGCTCCGAGGACGACTCCCTAGATGACCTATATGGAAAGATAATGCTTTTAAGAGATTTATTCATATGTATCTCTTTTTCAACCAGCTTCCTTACTTCAGTTCTCAAACAACCAACTGGCCTCCCAGTAAACCAAGGAAGGTTGATGCATGCAAATCTGAACCACAATACTCGGATAACACACCGATACCAACATAACCAAGAAAAAACTCATCTAAGCCAAAGGCAACCCAAGGCCTAAATCATACGACCAACTTCAATATCTAAACACAACCTTCTTTTTCCTTTCCAAACCTTTTGTCTACTCTGAACCACCAAAATATCATTCGAGACCTATACGCTCAACTTAATCACACTAACCTCAAACAATTAAAGTTGATCGATCTATAATCCACAGTGACAAGTATGAGAATAAGCCCATATGGTGCTACTTGGGCACACAAATAGAGATGGTCAAATTTTGCAATCTATGCCAATGCTACAATGGGTTCGAATGACCCTCAAAACTAATAGTCAGGAGTCTGAAGCATAAACCCTCACCACTGAATGATCCTCTCTAAGATGTCCCATAAATTGAGCATGAAGCCATGTTGAATCCAAATCAAGCATACTACTCCTACTGAGTAGATCATCCAAAATTTTGACAAAACTAAAAAATCGACATCAATAGCAGAAGAAACCATTATTAAGTGCCAATGAGATATCACTCAAGCATCTATCAACCACAATCTACCTAAACTAAAGGAAAACCAAATAGTTAGATAAAGAGTAGTCTTAGCCATCCCATAAATGAAACCCCAACTAAAATAAATCTGAAAACAAAGGTTGCACCCAAACTCTACAACTCCCGATTAAAATCTCAGCACTAAGGCTGAATCGCTCAATCTTAACTATTCTAACTAATATTATGGATAGGTAAGCATCCATACTCTGATCTTTAACACAACCTCCAAGTAGCCCATATCAAGAGTCAAAGTCCAAGACCTGAGATAATATTCTAAACCAAGGGCAAGCACCCAACTCACTCTCTCTATCCAAAAATCAGGCATATCCCCACTAGATCATGCCAGAGCCAAAATTGAAATATAGCTAAAAAAATCACAACTATGGATATACCACATGATGAAAGCACAAGCAATGAACTCCATGTTTGCTGGAGGACATGAATCACCAAATGATACCTACGAACTCACTAAGGTTGCAAACCGTACTAGTGTTAACCAAAACTCTAGCTACTCAAAGAAATATAACCTTAGCTAGAAATGGTCAATCCAATACTACATTTTTGCTACGAATACCTAAATTGCCAACTTAAGAAACGATCACAGGAAAGATCACCCATCTCCACCTCTATTAACTCTATTATAACATAAACCATATCAAAGTAAAAATAGAATAACCAACTCCACACTAATACCAAGATCAAAATCACTAGGATACGAACCCAAGGAACTTGAAAGGCAAGTCCAAGAACTCTCGATATCGATATCAAGACCACTACTGGGTGATAAATTAGCCAAATTAGAAGAATAGATCCTAAATTGGTCAACCTCAAAAAAGGGCTATAGAGAAGGATAGCCAATGTAAAAATCACAGCAAACCAGAAGGCAAGTCCTAGAGTCTCAACTAAAAAACAAGCAATATAACCAAATTGCCAACTCTAGACCCATAATAGAACCACAAAAGGCCAACTTAACTTCATTGTCATATCCCACTCAACAACTGATCTAGCATTACCAACAAAGGAGCAAAATGGCCAACCTCACCTTGCTATAAGATAAAAATCATCCAACTGAGCTAGCCGCCTATGTCAACAAACAAAAATAGTGATGCCAAAAAATCTAACTAGATAATGCTAGACTAGCCACTAATCAAGAAAGGATCAATCAACATCAAACAATAGTGATAATAACAATAGCAAAAGAAACACCAGTAAAAGAAGTATGTGGTACCAAAATAAAATCAACAACAAGTACCACTATAGGGCTATAAGAAGACCAATATGCCATGATAAATAGGACTCAAACCCAAATGCTACACCCCTAGGGAAATATCAACACTGATCCACTATTAAAAAAATCATCTATAGGGGAAGTCATACAATCATGAACTTTACACCAAGGCTTAGAACAATCAATATAAATCAATCAATGCAAATAATCATCGATGAGTACAAAAACCCCAATACACTTGAATGAAAAAACTAAAGGTAGAAAATTAAAGGTGCACCTATAATGGTGAAATTCAAAGTCACATGTCTGATGTGTCTGAGGGAGAATAATTTTGAGTGGGTCCAAGCTCGAACTAAGCATCTAAATCACCAATTAAGGTACCAAGTCCACTTTCTCTAACTGAAGGTGCCACAATATTATGAAAATGATCTGGATGAGTTAAATGACTAATAATCTTACATCAGGATACTTTCTAGACTAGTGACTAATCTCTTTGCAGTCGTAGAAAACCCCTGAAGCCCTAACCTGGTGAGAAACATATGTTGAATCCAACTAGATGGACAACTAACATAGAGGGCACTCCTAACTAAAATGACAATCCTCTCTGCAATCATAACATATCTAAAGAACTTTAGGCTGGTGCAAAACATAGGCTAACTCTATCTAAACAACCACTCGTTCCTGGGGCACTCTCTAGACCAATGACCAATCTCACCACAAATATGATAAGCTCCTTAAATACTCTGAGGTACTACACCCAATGATTCAGAATAGCCTTCATAGCCTGAAGACCCATGCTGAATACTCTACAAAGTTCATCGAGAACTCTACCCGTTGTGATTACCAAGGCTTATCTGAAAGCCACATATAGTCTAAAATGCTACATGTGTAGAACTAATAGGCTACAAGTAAAGTTGATCTATGCCAAAAGAATCCTCACTCCCAGATGGAATACCAATAGCACTGTATAGATGACATAGCCTCTTACTGCCACCTCAATAAGTCTCAATACATACTCGCTTTATAGCCCTTGCATAATCAAAGACCCAGCTTCTATCAAATTCTTCGATGCCAAACGGAGTGAAAAATGTAATCCTTCAATAAATCCATGCACCATCTCATGCTTTAAAGGATATAACATAGGATTATGGTTTTCCCACTTAAGAAACCCAATCTCATACTCTAAAATAGATAAGAAACCTATTGAATGTCAACAAACCCAACTCTAGCCTGAGAACTGCTCAAAGAATCGACCTTATATCTAGCTGTGAGGTATTCATAAAATAACTCAGAATCCCCAATATTGAATCTTGAAAGGTAAAGAGATTGCAAACTCTATCGAAGCTTGGGTTAGTCTAAAATACTCTAGCTGATGATAAAGATCTTCAATGTTAACCTTTGACTCCCTAGTCTGACACTGTACTGAAGCTCGAGAAACACGTGTTGAAGTTCTCCCTACATCTATCAATAACCTTATATCACCAATCTAGGAAAGAATAGAGTCAAAGAATGTACTTGAGGCTCATAGAAATATGGACACACAACAAGGAGTCAAGAATAGAGTTTTCTAAGAATGTCCTAAAGCCTTCTGAAGATAAGATATAAACATCTTTGTACAAATTTGCAGAACTCTACTAAACTCTTAGCTCTTTTACCAAAACACTGGTAAACCTAGGTAGTTATTCTAATTTATCACGACCCAATTTCTCAGGTAATGATGGAACCTACTATGACTCACTGCTTGGTAAGCCAACCCATATTTCGGAACCATTAGTAACAAACTATCCAATAAATAAAATAAAAATACAGAATAAATATGGATAATGGTTAATATATATATATAGAGAGAGAGAGAGAGAGCAATCCAAAAAGCAAGTGAAGTTAGTAAAAGAGCTTCTAATATAATAAGAGCACAAAGTGAAGTGCTAAATGATGTATATGTACAACCTATCTCTGAATACACCATAGAGATCATTCTAGTCCATAAGAGAGAGTAGTAATTCTTCAAACTCTAGGATCTCATCCCCAAATATCCGATTCATAGCTACTCTGTACAATGAACACAATAATGGCAAAAAGTCATGCTACTATCTGCAGGTTGTACAAGTATAGTATGATTACCAAACATGTGGTACTCAGTAGGAAACTATCGACTAAGCATCAAAGATAATGCAAATACAAATAACATATAAATCAGGAATATGAACTATAAGCAACTATCTTAGAATCTACAGACTATAAGGCTAAAGAAACAATAAAGATAACATATCCTATTCTAGCAGTATTCAGGAACTAAAGTACTATACTGAATATCACTATCCAATATGCAAATCAAGAGTGGAAGAAGGATATAGTAGTATATAAGGCCAAGAAATACATATACAATATGAATAAATAAGGTAAGAGAAGGATATTCGATAATACCCCATATATATACATATATATATACATACATATATATATACATACATACATACTGACAGAGCCCAAGCACACACACAAGTGTATGTGGTCTTATCAAGTAATATAGTGGCTTCAAGAAAGCCCAAGTATCGATCTCACAGGGACTTGCATTTGCCACCTATTTAATTCTAGTCTAACTAATTGAGAAAAAATAAATAAAAAGAGAGTTTGTAATTTTGTAAATTAAAAATAAAATAAATAATGCGTAAAAATAAAAATATTGGGACAGTCAATGGAGAAAAGCCTAGGGTCAAAGAACATCAAACAAGCATACTATGTTATTGAATTTCATTCGTCAACTTGCTTATTGTGGTTGTTGATTCGTAGGGTTAATATCATGATCATGGTTTCCCAACCTATAATCTTTTACCTAATATGGACATTACAACTAAATCGTTGAGCGAGGATATAATAATCCAATTAAGTTAATTAAAGCTATCATCCTACGTATGAATCAAGTAAGGCATCTAAGTACATCTCTATCCTAGACGCTAAGTTTAATTCCTTATTTTATAAAAAAATAAAAATTTAAAATTTGTTTATTCCCATGTTCTATCTCCCTATTCCCTCTTCCGAGATCAAAAGCTTGACAATATGTGTATTCTAAGGGTGCAAATCCTTAAAATAATTAAAACAAGAATAAACAAACAACCAAATATGATAAGTAAAAATTAATCAAAATTAATTCAAAATAATAGTAATCATGTTCTTGGCTTTAACCCCGAAAGGAGGGTTTTTAGCCATTAATATTCATAGGGGAAAGGACATGGGCTGTCCATTTTTTTAAAAAAATAGCCCACATTTGAAAAGGTGGACATGGGTTGTCCAGTCAGCTAAACTAATTCCTTTTTTTAGTCATTTGGCCCAATTGGTCACATGCAGTCTCTATATACAATGGATACACTTTTATACTACATGGATACACTTTTATACTATATTGATACACCTTTTGAAAAAGAGAAAGGAAATTCTATGCAAGCACATCCAGTCCCTATACCCAATTGATACTCTTTTATACCACATTAATACACTTTTATACTACTTTGATACACTTGCAGTGTCCATATACTCAATTGATACTCTCTTATACTAAATTGATATATTTTTAGAATGCATGTAGAAACTATATAGAGTCATATAAAATATGTATCTAAATAATAATTATAGTTAAAAATTATATAGAATGTGTATAAAAATGCTATAATTATTATATAGAATATGTATATGTATAGAAACTGTATCGTTATTATATAAATATATATCATTAACAATTGTATTATATTAAAAGTATATGATATTGTATTTTATTGTATAAATAAGTAAAACTAAATAGAACAAATAGTATGATATTTTAATAATATTGATGAAAGCAAAATAATCTTAAAAAAAAGCAATTACTCGATTATTTAAAAAGAATATGATACAATAAATTTCTTCAAAATACTCTTCCCCTCTACTAATATTATTATTAATTATCTTGAAAGTTGTAATGTAGAAAGTGGTAGGGACATGGAATCAATTCATGTGTAATAATTTGGTAGCAAGGCTCACACATGAAGCTAATGAGAGTGGTTCGTACTTTTTGAGTCACTGTACATAAAGATGAAAAGTCGGCTGGTAAATAAAATGGGAAGGGCCGAATTGTGATTTCCGATAGTTAATCATATGCGAGTGACAGAAAGGTTATTTACCGGATTTATTATGTGAGTAGCGAGTGGCTATTTATCGGTATTATAAATTTGAGTGCTAGTTTTGTAAAATTAATTTATTTTGGATGTTATTTTTGTCATTTGTCCATATTCATAATCATGATCCAAATAATTGAATACATGATATGATGTGAAAAATTAAAAAAAATAAAATTAAAACCTAATAAACCGTGTAGTAACTCCTCCTCTTTTCGTCCAAAAAAAGTCCAAGCCGTCTACTCTGTGTGCCCTTTTTTTTCTCCAATCAGGTTCTGCCCTTTTTAATTAATATCCAAGCCTTTATATGGTTCAACAGTTGCTGCCAGATATCCACTTTGACCATGCCTTTAAAGTAAAATAGGACAAAAGTCCTATCACGTGGTCCCTCCTTTGGTAAGTGTGCTATCCAATTTAAATTAAAACTAGGACTATGTCCTGTGTCGGCGCAGATTTCCTCATTGTATCCACCGACACGATGCGTCATCTTCGCGTCGATGTACTGGAATTAACGTTAAAAAAAAATTTAAGTGTAAAATGTGTGTCTATCGATGCAACGTATTGACTTTGCGTTGATTCACTAAAATTTATCTTTAAAATTTTGGTTAAGTGTGGAACGTCTTATTCTTTGTCTATGCCTTTTGTAGTATATTTTTAATGAATTTCGAGCTTTTTATCATCAATAATCCCCGTATTTAGTTTACCAAACCTCCTACAATATCATACATCACATATTCAAGATTAAAACAACACAATATTCTTAACAATAAATCAAAACAAGAGTTAGGATAAGACAAATTCCCAATGATCTTCCACTCATTATTTCGACTCTTGACTTAATCAAATTAAATTTTGCACATTACAAACAAGTTATTCCACTCATAATTACACATTTAAAATATTTGGAACAAATTAAACACATGAGAATTCACCGAGACCAACTAGACACACACCTAGCTCAAGCTAGTAAAACTAGTTTTTCGGATTGAACTCTAAATTTCTCAATTAAGCACAAACTTGTTTAAAAAAATACTTTGGACATTGTAAATACATACTTGGACACTTAAATGTTTATTTATATCAATATGAACACATTAATTACACGAATTGCTCTCAAAATAAGGCGAAATAAGCTAGAATAATGATACAAAAGTGTATAAAAGCACCTCAGATCACATCATATTATATATATATGTGTATGTGTGTGTGTGACTACACAAGGTAATGACTAAGATAACCAACCTAGCATCTCAAGGCATCCTAATCATGTAGGAAATTAGTGCTGGCATAATCAGGGTCACGAACCATAATGTCTAACCATGAGATAATTATCTATAATATAATTTACCGTAAAAGAGAAAGGATCAGAATCATACCTCTAACCTCAGTATCAGTACATAATCAGCCTACCATAAAATAACTATAATAATAACAGTATGGTAACCGGCTAGTCTAGACAAACAAGACCTAATTGGGCCTAATAAATCATAAGGTTCAATCAATACTCAGCAAATAACACTCATAACCTATATATTTACAACCCTTATAGGGCTGATAGATGTAGGAACCAAACAACATATTGGTGATAGGCGATGCGCATATAATAATGAATGCAAAGTAAATCCATAATATCATAACCGATCCAAGTGCCATAGCGTACCTAGTGTATACATCTCCTCTAGCTCCACGGCTCGCAAAGGCAGAACCTACGGCGACCTCTCTTCTATGGAATAACAACTCATAGATAAAGGTACCCCTAGGGGATTCAAGAACGTCTATATACACTGACTTGATTCTGATATGAGATTTCTAATAATAATCATCATCATCATCAATCTACTACATCTAGTACCAAAGATATGTGTGTGTGTGTGTGTATATGTAATATAATATAATATAAATACATAAGCTCAAACCATGGATAAAATAATGTAAGTTTGTAAATTCATTGCCCGAGATCAACCCCTAGACTAAATTAGTATCAAAGAGTAGAAATGGTCAGAATCTCTCTCGATCAAACTAAAGAATAGTAGTAAAAGAGTGTATAAACCATGGACCGAAATCAATCTCAGTCTAATTTCTAAAATATCATTTTTAGTTCCAAAAGATCATAAATCATCTATTAAGGTGGCGCGGTTCCCTTTTTATAAAAGACCTATTTTGGGAGTGAAAGGTGGAAATAAACCCTTTTTTGAAAAAAAAAATAGGAAAATCATGATTTTAGTTGGAATCATACCACTAAGTGAGCATGAGTATACCATAATTTATGCATGCCATCACTAGTATTCAAATAATACAATCATAAGCATCTAAATATCTGTAGGCAAAACCACGTCCTGTATAAGGATAAAATACTCACTTAGAGTCCAACTGGTAGTGTAACCATGCCTCGGACCCAATAGCATATAACCATCACAATGTCAGTACTATAAACCAAGAAACAATGGTCTAATCCACTAAGTCGAGTAATGAACCTTATACAAAAGGGTCCTTAGCATCAACTATGGTCAACATGCTAATAACCTAGGGTGATAGGATCCTATAGTCATAATAAGTATTTTATCTTAAGGGTTGATTCACCATTCTATCCCCAAAATCCTAAAATAGGATAAGTCATGGTGTTTTACTCATAATTATATCCTAACATCCTTACTCAACATACAATATATATCAGACACTATCTCATGAAAAAGAATAGAACAAAGCCTACACGATACCAAATCACAAGTTCTTAAATCATCCATAAATCACCCACCATTTCTACACAATCTTAAAATATCACCACACTATCAAAATAGTAATCTACACTCCATTAGAAGTCAAACAAGACCCATAGTTCTATATAAAGAGTTGGGTCAGAATTAGGGTAAGGAATGGGCCCGTAGGGCCCACAAGCAGAAACTAAAATTGAATCTATCACAAGGCTCCTTAAAGGACAAGAAATGTGTGCTCAAAAGTTAAGAACAATTGGTGCATAAATCAGGGCCCAAATTAGCCCCTAAGGTGTAAGGTAAAGACCTAATTTCTAAGAATTTCAAAATGAAACGGGATGAAAATTGATGGAAAAAATAGTGAAAATGAACAAGGAGTGTTAGGATAACTTACCTTAGCCTCAATGGACCTCTCTTCAAGTTCCTAAAATAGTGAAAAAAATTGAGAGGAAAATGATAGAAATTGGGTGAAGAAGGAGATTGAATAATCCCTGAGTGCTACTTAAGCAACCACCTAGACGCTTAAGAGACTACTGCTAAAGTAGCTCCTCGACCTTTAAAGTAGTCTGGCACGGGCACGGGGACCACTAAAAAGGTGACTGGGCCGCTAAATCAATGTCCGATAAAGCAGACACTAATATCTTAAGCGACCCTTGGAAAAATGTACAAGGCCTCTAAAGTGTCCCAAAGTCACTAAAGCAACATACTCTTAAGCATTCAAATTTCCGCTTAAGAAGTTGCACTAACAACCTGAGGCTTTAGATTTTCTAAGTCCAAAATGGACTACAATCGAGTGCTTGAGATTTGTTTGGAACCTTGTGTGCGAAAATGAACTATGCTACCATACCAAATCGCTATTCTAGACTTGATGGAATCATCTAAAATTTCATTCAAGTTTGTTTCAACTAAATATAGGGCCCACACCTATAATTGATTTTTCATATATCTACCAAATAGCCAAACAAAATGAGTTTAGAAGCTTTAGGACCTGAACTAAGGGTCTCCTTAACCTAAAATCAAAGTTCTGGAGTTAATGTCACTGTCCGAGTTCTTATATGTGGTTATCTACTAGGATTTTTGGTCTGAGACCAATTTCTTAACAAAGGAAGCTCTAAAATTGGGAAATGAGCCTAAACCCCAAACAACCTATCTGATAACCAAACCGACAGTTCCATCAAGTTATAAGTGATCTATAGCCACTGTGGGAAGGCTTAAAATATCATAATTGTGCATAAATTAAGGAAAAAATCTAGAGAGTCATTACACTACTCTCTTTGATCAACTTACGGGAGTTAGTTGATCATTGAGATCCTTCACAACTATAATATTTATAATCATCCATGGTTTTACCACTGTGAGATTTATCGTTGACTTAATACAGCTAGTCGACTGATTGGATCTAACAATGCTATGACTGAAGGATTTTTTTAATACTGTTGATTTTGATTTTTCATTTATTAACTTCCTCTTGGAGAAAATCTTTTTCTATCTCACAAACTTTAAATTTTAGTTCCTAGACCCTTTTTCCCTCAATAAAGTCCTTTTTTTATCATGGGCTTTATTTAAATCCATTATGGTATGATCTAGAAAATTTTGTCATTTGGAGCATTCATTATAGAAATTAGTTCTTACTTGACTAGATTTCCTAATTGCCATGAAGTAATAATCTTCAATGTTGCCATTTTAATTATTAGATTGTTCTTTATCACCCCAAAAACTAAAAGATTACTACAGTTTATAGAACTTACCTTCATTTTTGTCGTAGACATCATTCTGTTTTCCTTTTGAGTCATTAAGTTTTCCCCTTCTTTGATTTCTAGATTTTTGATCATTATCAACACTTCCATGTTGATAATACTAAGTTCATATTTATTTAAAGCATCATCTTTCTCTTCATTTATAGCTTTGAAAGCCACAGTTTTCTTCTTTCCATCTGATAGTTGATCCTTCTTATTCAATGAGCCTTTTCAAAGGCAATAAGATCTCCTTTAGCTTTATCATATATCATTTTATTTAAGTTTATACTTTCAAGATTCACAACTTTAGAAGCCATTGAGGGGAAAACTTGTAATGACCCGAGACTACCCCCTAATCATCAAATGGTGCTTACGACCCTGAAGGACTACAAGTTAACCCATGACTTATATTTGTTGTGAGCACTGAACAAAAATGCTAAATAAATATGGAAAAATAGGCTGAAATGCCATAAGGTTTAAAATCTGAAATAATGATAAATAACAACATCTGATAAAATACCTGTCTCTAAAATATTATCTGAACTAATCTAGTCTGAAAGTCTCTAACTGAACTATCTGAATATGGAGTTGATGGGACAAACTCCCAACTAACTCCAACTACTACAATACTAAAACTACTAAAATACTGAAATAAAAGCATATCCTCGATAGATGAGGACTCACTACTAAATCTGGGACTGCTGACTGGATCTGTCTAAACGCGATTGGGAAACCTGAGCATCCAAACCTATGATACGAAACATCGTAGCGCAAGAAAGTATGTGTCAGTACGTAGGAATATATTGGTATTCTAGATGAGGTAAGGCTATATATAAGGGTTTAAATGCATGAATAGTAACTAACTGAAGGATATAAAATAACTGAATATGAGTACGTGGATAAATAAAACTGTTGCAAATATAGAGTATGTAATACTTTGCATATCTGTATACCATAACTGAGCTTTTTTTAAGCTAATTACTGAGTTATATTACTGAGTAACTGATAATCTGAAGTTACTGATAATTGAATTTTTGATACTGAGTAAGTGTGGCTGACAGTCTTGATTCTGTAGAACTGAACTGAGCTCTAAACTGAAGACTGGAACTATGAGAGGTAATCATCTAACCGACATTCCCTCTCTGAACTGATTGGGGTCCAACCTATAACTCCAGCTAGAAGGGTGCTAATACCGTGCCACAGGTACTAACACTAGAAAACCAGGATGCCGAGCCTAAATGATTGGTGACACCTGGGAGGAGCCAAGCCTAATCTGATGGATGACTCTTCATCTTGTGCTGGCTACGCATTTCTTGAGTACATAGACTACTGCTAATGACTCTGCCTATCTGACAGGAAAGTTGTCATCCCTGCACTCGCTCGGTGCTAAATCCTACTCCCAACTGAATAGACCCTGAACTGTTATACTGGACTGAACCAAACTAAATTCACTTGTAACACCCCGTATTCAAGTACATGTATTGGTGTATTCAAGTATGTGTATTGGTCTTATTTATATGAAATTAATTTTCTTATTTTATTTATATCAAAATTTTCCCATCGATGGTTCCATGCGAAGGTTATTGAATAAACTTTCCAATAATATAAAGATTTTCAAAAACGGATAGGTTTTGGATATAATCGAGCACGTTCGAAAATGTAAAATGGTGGCCGAGATATTTGGGAATAGTAAATGTGCAGGAAAATTTCCTGCACACAAACTACTGAGGCCAACCGAATTTTTAGGTCAACTTTGAACGATCATAACTCGATTAATATAATGAACTGGGAGAGCTGCGATATATGAAAAGAAAGATCTTTGAGTCTTATTACCAATGCAATTGGTTTTATCCAAATCCAACGTCTGAGTAAGGAGTTATACTCGTTTTACTTCAGCCTATCAAAATAGATTTTTCGGGTTAACTTCAAAGGACCATAACTCCTTGTGCAGGACGAAATGGGTGGCCTACTTTATATGAAATGAAAGCCCTTTGAATTATCCTTCCAGAGATACCAATTTCATCCAAATCCGATATCAGAGCAAAGAGTTATGGTTGATCTACTTTAGCTTATCAAAACAGTCCCCCAAAGGACAGATTTGACATTATTTAAATTTTAAAGGCATTTTGGTCATTTCCTATTATATTATGGACGGGAATATGTGTATATATACATGTATATGAGTTCAAAAACTTATTTTCATCATCAATCATTGAGAAAGAATAAACCCTAGCCAAATTTGACCTTTAAATTACTTTTGATTCAACCGTAGAAATTTCAAAGTAATACGATAACTGCGTTTGTCATCTCAAGAGCTTCGAACGACACCTATTATTTGTGCAAACAAGATTGCATAATCAAGAGGCAAATTCTAAGGTATGAATATTATTTGCCTTTGTTCTTTTCCATATGTATAAGTGTGATAGAGGATTATATGTATTGGTTGTTATTGAAAGGTGATAGAAATAGGGTTTTGGACTATTTTGCATGGTTCGGTTGTATTGAATTATAGAAAGTGGATAGGGTAATTGAGTTATGGAAGGTGGATATGGTGATATACTATTGAATTGATGATTATTTATGTCTATGGCTCAATTTGGTTTAATGGATTGGTTGGAAGGATAAATGAATCAAAACTTGATATTGGAGGATGTTGTATGAATATGCATGGAATGTGAATGTAATTGGAGTATAAGAGGGTTAAAGTGACACCCTTTATGGTGTAATTAAGGCTTACTACTTAACCACTAGTTTGGTGAATTCAAATAATTGAATTGTGACATTTGGTTGCTAATACTAGATTGCTATATGTGTTCATTGTAGATAAGTAATCCGAAAATACGGGAAGTCTATCTGGGACTAGTATTGAAGGTTGATAGTCAGGTATGTAAAGCATACTCTATACCATATCTTTGGCATGAAAGTGAACAATTGTTCTATTAAGAAAGTTTCCAAAGTTATTCAATAACATGTGATCCATAATGGTTTTGTTTGATGTCCTACATTACCAATGAACTTATTTTTACCCTACAAGATGTCAAGATATTCCAATACTTACTTGTCTTCCAAATCCTACATGTTTATTGCACTAATGAATGTCAGAAGGTATCCGGTTACTCAAACAAGATCCATGTGCTATTAATGACTCCAAAACGTTTTATTGATATACCAATAAATTCCTACTTCATTGTTATGGCATTGATGACTCCAAAACACTTCATTGATGTGCCAATGAGTTATTACTTCATTGTTATTGCATTGATGATCTATTTATATGTCTCTTATTGATGTATCATTTTTTCAAAGTATCAAAAATATGGTGGTGACAGAAATAACAATCTCAAAGATTAATTGAACTAAGTGATGAAAGTTGTCTCTTATCGGGTGGTATCCCAGGGGCATAAGCCTATTATGGGTCGATCCCTATTTATGTGTTTATGGGTGGTATCCCAGGGGCATAATCCTATCATGGGTAGATCCCAGTTGATATGTACTGGAGGCAGCCTAATGGCCATAGTACAGTACAGTAATGATTACAAAGATGATAAGAATAAAGGTAAAGTGATTGAATAAATACAATGTACAGGTTGTCACAAGTTCTAATAAGTGTGGTCCACTTCTATTATGATTTATTCACTTGTTTTTTATTTCTATTGAGCTCCTATATCATATGTGATTATCTACAGCTTTACATACTCAGTACATATTTCGTACTGACGTCCCCCATAGGGGACCTATATTTCATGCTGCAGGCACAGGTATCTCAGCTCATACACTGGACAAGTAGGAGCCAGGATATCCAGCTACTTTTGGTGAGCTCCAGTTTGCCTTGAGGCTTTCCGTGTCATATCCAGTCACTTTTGGTATTGTATATAAGTTAGTTATATGGAGGGGTGTGTCCCGACCTTAGTTAAACTCTGTGTATTATCTAGAGGCTTTCTAGACCTAATGTACAGTTAAAGTGGTGTTTTGTTAATAGACGTGATGGCTCCAACGGCCAAGTATGTATATACATATATATGTGTGCTCGAGCTTATATAGGTGATTATTTTCTTTTATATGCGACATGATGCTATCCAAATTTTGGGTTGTCATAGAGGTATACATGGGAAGTATAAGGTTATGAGCTGGTCCTCCCGGGCCTCCTCGATTACGGGTGCCAGTTCACCCCAATAGGACATCATTAAGTTTACTGAGTGCTATAACTAACTGAGTTCTACTGAGTTCTGTATCTGCTGAGAGTACTATTAATCATGAAAAAACTGATACTATTCCATAACTAACACTAGCTTTAAATAAATAACTAAATTTTCAGGTATTAAATACCACTAGGACTCGATAGCATGAAAAGTAAAGCATCACATGATCTTGCAAAGCATAACAATGTATACATGTTCATAATTCATCTATAGAGATATTTTATCAAACACTTGTAGAGCATAAGCTTGTACATATACTAACATGTCAAGATTTCATCACTTTATTCACATGGACATTCTATCAAACACTTGGGGAGCACAACTTAATGCACATAATCATGGATAACACATAAACACGGCAACTACAATTCCCTAACTTGCAATTTCATGGGTTTAGCATGCAATTCATAAAATTTCCCCTAAATACTATTCTATTTTCATGAATCTTATAATAATCATGGATAAAAACCCAAATAACATCATAGACACATTAATCACTTTATAAATTCAAGGGTTTATCAAGATAATCACATATTCATACACATGCTATTCAATTTCATGAAACTTGCACTTAAATCATGGATTGAAACCCAACTACTATCATGAACATGAATTCAATCTAATTCAAATAGGGAAATCATAAATCTGAGATCTTGTATATTTAAAAAGAGATTCTTGGACTCTATGGGTGAAAGAAACCCATAGATGAATACCTAACATACCTTAATTTGTGATATTCTTGAATTTCTTGAAGAATTTCTTGGGCTTGACCTTGATTTCTTTGAACTAGGGTTTCAACCTCTTGAGAAAGAATAATTTTATTCTTGAGAGAAAGTGAGAAAAAAATAACATAATAGGGTATTTAGGGCATTTAAAGGATGATCTAGGTCATGGAAAAAGACCCTATTTCCCCTAGAAAGTTTTTAATTTTCGTCACTAAAAACCCAAGCTGAGCACCTGACATGATGCGACACTATCGCGTCGTGTCACTAGAAATTGACGATTGGGAACTGGGATGATGGCATGACGTGGCGCCATCGCGGTGCCTCACTGGTTGTGAATTTCCTCTTTGGCACAATGTGCCATGATTGCGGAGTCACACTGAAAAGTGACAATTGGAAAAAAGGCTAGTGGCATGATGTGGTGGTATCGCATTGTCTCACTGAAAAATGATAAACGCCATTTGGACTACCCCCGCGACGCGCTAGAGTACTAGGTGGTACACTTTCTTACTAAAATGACAAAAACTCTTCTCCCGGGTATTGGATTTGGGCAAATTTGGTATCGATGGAAAGCTTATTCAATTTTTCATACAATGAAAATCCATTGGATTAGATAATGAATATTTCCATTAAAGGCTAAAATTCCCTTTCCAGGGTTAAGGCCGCGATCATGATTACTTTTGTATTAAAGTAAGTTTGTTTAATTTTGCTTATCATTATTGGTTGTTTTTTTCATCTTTGCTTTAACTATTTTAAGGACTAACTACCCTTAGAATACATCAATTGCCAACCTTTGATCTCGGGAGAGGGAATAGGAAGATAGAACATGGAGATAAACAAAGTATGGCTTGTATCCTTTTATAAATTAAGGAATTCAAATTAGTATCTAGGACAGAGATGAACTTAGATGCCTTACTTGATTCACACGTAGGATGATAGCTTAATACACTTAATTGGATTATTGCATCCCCGCTCAACGATGTAGTTGTAATATCCAAGTTAGGTAAGCTATTAGATGTTGTGAGACCATGATCATAATATTAACCCTACGAATCAACAACCATGATAAGTAATTTAACAAATGAAGTTCAATAATGTAGTATGATTGTTTGCAAGCCTTAACTATGGGCTTCTATCTATTGATTGTCCTAAGTCATTATTTTTTCGCATTAGTTTAGTTTCTTTTTAGTTTACAATTCTAAAACCTTTTTTTTTTTACTTTTTCTCAATTGTTGAAGTAGAATTGGATAGTCAGGGAACGCAAGTCCTTGGGAGATTGATACTTGGGCTTTCTTGAAGCCACTTTACTACTTGATAAGACCACGTACACTTGTGTGTGCTTTTGGGAGCTGTCAAGTTTTTGGTGCCGTTGCCGGGGACTTGTAATTAGGCAATTAGCTTATTTTTAGTTTAGCTACATTGAGTGGTAAATAGTTTAGTTTTTCTTTAGTTTTTTTATTTCTTTTATCTTTCTGTTATCACACTTCTTAATATGGTAGCCTGGGATAGATGGTTTCCGAGTGATGATGATTCTATATGGTGTATGGTTTGGGACAATAGTGGTCATTTTGAAGATATGTGTGCTGTAAATCCTAATTCAGTGATGTTTGTGGTCTATGATCAAAGGCAATACTATGTGAATGCCTACAATCAGCATCAACAGTTTGAACAACCGTAGGTTCAGAATTACCAGGCCCCAATTCAAATGAGCAATTTGGAAGAGATACTAAGACAAATTCTACCTGATCAAAAACAAATGTCAGCAGATATAAAGAGTTATGGGGCTAGTTTAGAGCGTCAGTAAATTGTCATGAAAAACTTGGGGATGCACGTAGGGCAAGTGCAACGGTTACATAATGCCATACCTCAAGGTGATTTGCCAAGTGACAGTGGACAACTAATTACAATCACTTTGAGGAATGGTAAAGAGCTCAATGAAGAACCTTTATAGATAACTAAGGAGGTAGATGCAGAGTTAACTTCCCAACCTATTGAAGACAAAGTTGTTGACAATTTGAGAAAGTCTGAGTACTCAAAAACTGAAATTGTTGAAGAGGTTAAGGAGATGCCACCACCACCATATGAATCACAACCATTCAGTTGTCATCTTTCTCTTGAGACTGTAATTGAGATGGTGAATATAAGTGAGGACGTAGTGGATTGTGTAAATTTAGATGCGGGATTGGTTGGTCCTCATTCAAAGCACTTTTCTACATTATGTTTAGATGATATCTTGTTTGTGGAATCATTTAAAATAGTGTAAGAGTGTGAAGATGAGGAACAAAAATCCTATATTCTTAATTTTACACAAGAAAAGAAACATAAAAACACATCTCACTTTAAGGACAAGTAGTTTACTATGCATATTCTATTACTCGATTCCTTAGTCTTTGTACCACCTCCTTATGAGCGAGGCAAAAAGATGGATGCTAAGTTGGGGGTGAAATTTATATCCTCAAGGTGGAGGAAAAAGTTGATTGGGTCGTGCCGCGATACAAAATTAGATGCTTCTTGGGAGGTAACCCATGTAAAGTTAAATAGGTATGTTTTATTTTTTATTTTTTAGTTTTTTTTACTTTATGTAGCTTTTGTTTTTGGTTGAGTCACAGGTTAATGGGAAGTCTGAGTACCATAAACTTGAGATAAGAAGTATGGCAAAGACTAAGTGTGGGGTCCCCCGAATCTTTTTGGATGCAAAAAGATGCTACTAGCTAGGCCTAGAGGCCTCAGGGATTATTTCTATCTCTTACCTTAAAATTCACTTTGGGAACAAAGTAGATTTTTAAGTGTGGGATGGGGAAATTTCCAATTTTTGGCTCAATTTAAAAATTTTTAGGTTAGGAATTAGTGAGATATTTTTGTTGGTGCTATTTTAGATTGCATGGTGTAAGTGTTTTGTTTGATAAAAGCATGTTGAATGAGTGAATTGCTATTTTTGAGACTCTTAGGCTCATATATGTGACTCTTGTACTTGTTGGCTTAAATTTGAATTTGTGTTATTGTTTGGTTAAGAGTCTATGATAATCCTATTGAGTTGAGCATGTAGCATATGCGTGTGAGGTTGTTTAATATTCCTTGTTACATATGATGTCTAGAACTTTCCCTGTGTGTGTGCAAAGCGAAATAAAGAATGTGGGTTTAGGAGATGATATAGGCATTTCTTTGATAACCTAGTTGTATACATTCTATTTGTCCTACCCTTTATGCATTATCCTAGTTAACCCCCATTGAGCCTTTAACCTTTTCTTTGGTAGCCACATAAGTAGCCTAATTCCTTCTTTTATGAATCTTAGTTTGATCTAAAAAGGCTCCTAAGTGCTTTAATAAAAAATTAATTTAGTAAGGAGTTTGAGAAATTGAAAAAGAAAAGGGTGAAATTAATGCCCTAAGGTAATAGTTATTGGTGTTTATATTTGATGGGTGGTGGTTGAGAGTGATATAAATGGTGTTATAAATATTTTCATGATTTTAGAAAATAAGAAAATTGAATCTTGAAGGAATACCCAATATGCCACCATGTGTATGTGAAAATGCTTAAAAGAGATGGAGAAAAAATAAAAGAATGAGGAAGTCAAAAATGGTGTAATTTGGTTGTTAGAAATTGGTTTTAATTGTATGATGTAGTGTATTAAAATGCTTAGGAAAGATAGTCACCATTCTTGGCCAAAATAGTTCCTACCCGTCTCTTAGCCTACATTACAACCCGGAAAAGACCTATTTGATCCTAAATTTCACATTCTAATATTAAGTGGAGTATGACACTAAGAGCAAGCCTATGGTTCATTATGTGTAATTTGTTAATTCTTTGTGAGAGTGAGCGTAACTTGATTTGTATACCCATTATGATAATTGCATTATTGTGAGTGTTTATGGGTAACTCTCTTGTTGAGAGGGCACATGTTTGATGAATATGGGTTATTTGTATGATGTCTTATATTGAGCAATATGCATAAGTTTTTCATGTATTGAATCAATTCTTGAGGTTAGGATGTTTTGGAGTAGGATTCTTGAGCTTTCAATTGTGTATAACATGCGTAGTGTTGTAAACTTGCATTCCATGTAGTCATTGTAGTACTAGCTTGAGTTTGTTGCATGTAGTAAAAGTTTGGAGTCTCTTCAGCTCATGATGCTTATAGTTAAGAATTGTTCGAGGAAGAACAAGGCTTTAAGTGTGGGGTGGTGATGTTGGGTGAATTTATGCATTTTAGCGTTGCTATTCTAGCCTTTCTAGCCTTGTTTTGAGGATTATTCATATGCTTAATGTGGTGATAATGATATAAATGTGCATCTACGTATCCATGTATGTTTTTACAATGTTTAATAGTGTTTCCACACAAGTTTTGATTCAAATTGATTATTTAGAAGTCAACCGAGTAAACTAGTGTGACTAGCTTGAGCTAGGTGTTTGTCTAGTCTATCATATTCGGTTATAAAGTATTTAATGAGTTGCTAAAATTGTTATAGTGTATTTATATGTGAAACAACTTGTTGGTAATGTTCAAGGATCAATTGGATCAAGACAAAAGTGAAAACAATAAGTTAGAAATCAAAGTGAATGAAGCATATGCTTAGCTCGTGTTTCTAGTTCTCCATCTTGGATGTTGTATTTTTTTTAGCTCTAAATTGTTGTGTTTAATGCTATAGGATGCTTGGTAAATATATTATGATGATATATGAAGGATATACAAGCTTCAAATCAAGTGTAAACAACTCAAAAATTCTTGGAATGGATCACGAAAGCACAATACGCAACTTAACATAAATTTGGACACCTGAAATGTCTTGGGAGAGTGAGAGCACGTGGTAAAGTATCTCGGCACGTGCTACACACCAAAAGACTCAGAAGGCACCCAAAACAGTGTGTACGTGCTATATGTATACATCACATACTCCATTCCTATGGAATACGCCGTGCGTCACATGCTTCATTTCACCCCTGGAATGCACGTTGATTCCTTGGCCAACACAGTTTGGGCTTACCCTATTTCTATAAATACAACTTTGTAAATGTTTTTAATCACTTTGGGGATATCTTGGATCATTGGAAGCTACCACAACTTCTTTTTAGGTTTAATCATTCTTTAATTTAGTTTGTCTCATGGTTTGTAGCATCAATCCAAGGGATTGGATGATGAATATTTTTATTAAAGGCTAAAACTCCCTTTCCGGGGTTAAACCCGTGATCATGATTACTTTTGTTTTGAATTAAGTTTGTTTAATTTTTCTTATCACTGTTGGTTGTTTATTTATCTTTGCTTTAACTATTTTAAGGATTAACTACCCTTAGAATACATTAATTGTCAACCTTATCTCGGGAGAGGGAATAGAGAGATAAAACATGGATATAAACAAAGTATGGTTTGTATTCTTTTTTGAATTAAGGAATTCAAATTAGTATCTAGTATAGGGATGTACTTAGATACCTTACTTTATTCACACGTAGGATGATAGCTTAATACAATTAATTAGATTATTACATTCCTGCTCAACAATGTAGTTGTAATATCCAAGTTAGGTAAACGGTTAGAGGTCGAGAGACCATGATCATGCGATTAACCCTACGAATCAACAACCAAGATAAGAAATTTAACTGATGAAGTTCAATAATGTAGTATGATTGTTTGTAATCCTTAACCCTGGGCTTCTATCCATTGATTGTCTTAAGTCATTATTTTCCGCATTAGTTTAGTTTCGTTTTAGTTTACAATTCTAAAACCTTTTTGTTTACTTTTTCTCAATTGTTGAACTAGAATTGGATAGTCGGCGAACGCAAGTCCTTGAGAGATCGATACTTGAGCTTTTTTGAATCCACTTTACTACTTGATAAGACCACGTACACTTGCGTGTGCGCTTGGGCGCTGTCAAGTTTTTGTCTACTACAGGATTAGTTTTTCCTGTAGCTTTGAGTTCACCAACAATTTTTCCATATCTGGCAAATGTTTCTTCAATGGACTCCCCATCTTTCATCTTGCATCGTTCATAGTCATAGACTAATAAACTTACAAGAATTTGTTTGACCTTCTTAGTTCCTTCTTAAGTCACTTCTAATTTATCTCACATCTCCTTAATAGTTTCACAACAAGAGATCTTTTTATATTCTTCCCCATTGATAGCATTGTGTAGCACATTTTTAGACTTTGAATTGATCTGAAAAATTTTTATTTGTTCATTAGTATAGTCCTCATAAGATGGAATGGTGTTAATAGATGCGTCACCATTTTTTGGTTTCTTCTCAACTTTTTCTTTGTTTGTAGAGGAAAATGGAAGATTACTAAATTTGATAACTTTTAATAATTTGGCATTATAGAACTTAATGAAAGTTTCCATCCTTATTTCTAATGAGAAAAATGCTTCCCACTGAAGAGAAGGTCTAGTTTGAGATGCCCTTTCTAAAAATAGAGCTCCAGCAATTGTTTCGGCCAAGATCTTTGCTTTTAAGTAAATAACTGTAAGTCATTGCTCTGATACCAATTGAAAGTAGTAAGAAGAGGTGAATTACTCCTTTTTCGATTGGATAGACGACTTGCTTTGATGATCAGTCGACTTCTGAAGCAGTAATGTGGAATACGCAAAATAAAATACTGAAAAGGAATAACACCAAATATTTTATACCAGTTATGACCTCTAATAGGTCTAACTCCAACCTCCTTGGGTCGCAAGAAATTCTACTATCTCTTTTTTTAAAAATCAAAGGTTACAATATTTGAGTTAAGCATTTTGACATTAACTCACTCTTCTTTTCTTTACACTATTCGATACAAAAGCTTCACCAATTTTGTGTTTTTTTTCTGTCTTTTTAATTACACAATGAACTACAGGAGAATAGAATACTTAATGAAGTAGAAAATAGAGCTAGAGAAGGTCGAGACAATGTATGTCTCTTTCTATGTCTTTCATTTCTTAAATAGTAGTGATTGGATTACTACTAGCCGTTGAAAGATAAATGTAAAAGGCAAACATAAAGATTTTCTTCTTTGAAAAAGGAATAATGGATATTCAATTTTCAAGAATAAGTGAAGATTTAAAAGAAAAATCTAGCTAAATAAATCCTAACGAGAGAGATGTGACAGAGAATAATGATTTGCTCCATTTAATGGATAGGAGAAAGTAATGATCTTCTTCCATATAGAGATCTCCTATAATACTTCTTCCTTTTCAATTATTGACTAAGAGACATTGGAATATTCTTTTCCCAAATTCTTGCAATGAAATCAATCATTAAAATTATCAAATCATTCATCAAAATCAACATTATCAAGTGAGACAATCAAAAAAGGCTAGAAGATGTAGCAACTTGATAGAACAGTTCTTGTAAAATTAGAGACATTTTGGAGGCTTAATTCTCATGATACTCTTCCTAGAAGATCGTCATGATGTTAAGTTCTCTTTAGATGTATTATTTTCGTTGTTAATGGGAATGTTTATAGTTGTTAAAAAAATAAACCGAATCTTAGACCTATAATAGAGGAATAGAAAGGACGCGATAAAAAAATTCTTACACTGTGAAATTAAAAGTGCTTACAACTAAGTATAACATTAAGCGAAGATGTGTATCTTATATATAGTGCTCAATATTTAATTGTACTCCTTGAATAGAGTCGGGTATCATAAAAATTTCTCCCAAAAAGGAGTGAAATTAAATATGACACGTGGGCAAAAGTTAGACATACATTCATCTAACATGTAAGAAAACATGTAACAAAATACTCTTCTCATACTAGTTGGCCTCAACAGACTTAATACATCCATTAAAAAAATATTTATTAGGGGTTCATTTTATCAAATTAGTCTTATTAATTATGTTTTAAAAAATATAAATTTGAATTTATACAACTTATTTATTCATTTAATAATAAGTGTATTATTTGATTTCATTAATGGGATATCAAAATTGAAATAAATATTTTTAGAAAGAGGGTTGACTAAATTGAAACGAAGAAGTAATCTTTGAAATTACCTTCACATGCACACGCTCGCATGCACCATGCACGTACACACAAATACGCATGCGCATGCACACACAACCCCTTTTTTGTCTCTCCCTTTCTCTCATATATACTCACGTATATACACATACATTTCTTTAAACTTGTCAGTAAATTTTATTTACACACTGTAAATGCAACTTGTTTAAATTAAGCATTTGAACTTTATGATAAATTATTCTTATTAGACACGATTAAAATTCAAACATTCATTGCATGAAAATAAACAGGGTCTTAGCCTTATAATGGAAAAATTAATAAGAAAGCTAGAAAAATAATCTACACTATGAAATCAAATAATTATGTGAGAAAATGGAAGAGTCATAACTACACAAACGATCATATAAAAGAGCTTACAATTGAGTATAACAGTAAGCGCACATGTGGGTCTTTTATATAGTTCTCAATATTTAATTCTACTCCTTGAATAGAATCATGTATCATAATAATATCCATAAAAAAGATGCGGTGAAATTAAATTCGAAATGTCGACAAAAGTTAGATATATGTATGTCTAACTAGTAAGAAAACATACACTAGAATAATATTTTTAATTAGGTTCACACGCACACATTCACACGCACCATGCACGTAAACACAAATATGTAGGAATGCACAATCACTCTCTCTTTCTCTCTTACACACATATAACTTTCCCTTAAACTATTAAGTAAATTTAATTTAGATAATTTAATTTAGATATTTTAAATGCAACTTGTCTCAATTAAGTGTCTGGACTTGCAATAAATTGTTCTTATTATATAGGAGTAAAATTCAAACATTCATTATACGAAAATAAATATGGGGTTAGCCTTATAATAGACAAATGATAAGAAAGCCAAAAAAATGGTATTACCTTGTGAAATCAAAGAATCGAGAGAGAAAATGAAAGAGCCATAACTAGACAGATGATCATCTAAAAGAGCCTATAATTAAGTATAACATTAAGCAACTATGTATGTCATATATAGTGCTCGATATTTAATTTTACTCCATGAATAGAATAATAATCATAATAATATCCACAAAAAAGATGGAATGAAATTAAATTTAACATGACAGCAAAAGTTAAATATATACATACATCTAACTGGTAAGAAAACATGTAATAGAGTAATATTTTTAATTACCTTCACGGCTTCACGTACACACGCTCGCTCACACCATGCACGTACACACAAACACGCATACACATGTACGCAAAACCATTCTCTTTCTCACACACATATACATTCCCTTAAATTTGTTAGTAGATTTAATATAGACACTCTAAATATAACTTGTGTCAATTGAGCATCTGGACTTTTAATAAACTGTTCTTATCAGACATGATTAAAATTCAAACATTCATTATAAAAAAATCAATAGGGTCTTAGCCTTATAATAGACAAATAATAAGAAAGCTAAAAATCAATAGGGTCTTAGCCTTATAATAGACAAATAATAAGAAAGCTAAAAAAATATTCTTACACTGAAATCAAAGAAACTAGAGATAAAATTAAAGGGTCATAACTACACAAACTATTATCTAAAATAGCTTAAAATTGAGTATAACATTAAGTGGACATTTGTATCGTATATGGTACTCAATGTTTAATTCTACTCCGTGAATAGAATCATTCAATATTTAATTCTACTCCGTGAATAGAACCACGTATCATAATAATCTCCATAAAAAGGATGGAGTGAAATTAAATTTGGCATGTTGGCAAAAGTTAATTATACACATGTCTAATTGATAATAAAGCATGTAAGAGTAATAATGTTAATTACTTCCCTACGCACATGCTCGCACGCACCATGTGTGTACCCAGAAACACGCATGCGCATGTTCGTACCACTTTCTCTATCGCGCTCTCTCACACATATATATATCTTCTAAAACTTATCGGTAAATTTAATTTTCAAGACACTCTAAATTTAACTTTTCTCAATTATGAAATTGGACTTATGATAAACTGTTTTTATTTGACACGATTAAAGTGCAAATATTCATTACATGAAAATAATTATAGTCTTAGCCTTAAAATAGATAAATAATAAGAATGATAGAAAAATTACTTTACACTGTGAAATCAAAGAAACAAGAGAGATATAAAAGAGTCATAACTGCAAAGACGATTCTATAAAAGATCTTCCAATTAAGTATAATAGTAAGTGGATAGGTGTGATCTTCAATATCCCATAAATTAATGTAATATTAGATCAAAATCATCTCTTCTTGATAATTAAATACATCAAGAAGATCCATAGATTCTCCTTTCATGGAGTTCAAATTCAAATATTTCTATATTCGAGAAATACGTCACTAACAGTCCTCAAATTATAGAGAAAAATCATATCAAATCCAAATAGTCCAATGTACGAGAAATACGTTACCGACAGTCCTCGAATAACAGAGAAAATCAAGAAAAAAATTAAAAAAATAACAAATTTGTAACCACATCGTTTATTAATAAAAATTCATGTTTTTCTTTTTTAAAGAAAAGTGGATATGTGTGTCTTATATATACATATATAGTGCTCAGTAATTAATTCTATTCTTTGAATAGAATCATGTATCGTAATAACATCCAAAAAAATAGAGTGAAATTAAACCTCACCTGTCGGCAAAAGTTAGGTATACATATGTCAAATTGGTAAGAAAATATGTAATAGATTAAAACTTTTAGTTACCTCCGCACGCGCACGCTCGCATGCACCATGCATCTGCACACGAATATTCATACGCATGTGCACCCCGCTCCCCCCGCCCCCACCCCCCCTTCATACACACATATACATTCGTTTAAAATTATCAGTAAATTTAATTTAGATATTCTAAATGCAAATTATGTCAATTAAGCATTAGAACTTATGATAAATTGTTCTATTTAGACATCACTATAATTCAAACATTCATTACATGAAAATAAACAAGGTCATAGCCTTATAATAATCAAAAAATAAGAAAGCTAGAAAAATGGTCTTAAATTGTTAAATTAAAGAATCAAGAGAGAAAATGAAAGTCATTGATCATCTCGAAGAGCTTACAATTACGTATAACATTAAGCGGGAATCTCTGTCTTATATATATAGTGCTCAATTTTAATTATACTCCTTGAATAGAATCATGTATCATAATAATATTTCATTAAAATGATGGAGAGAAATTAAATTGACATGTTAAAAAAAGGTTGATATATGTATGTGCCACAACTCGAGATTATCCCTAGTTATAACACGGTGCGTAGAGTCACTAGTAGCCCCAAGCTAACCCATGGTCTGGCATGCCACTAAGAATATTGAAATAATTGAAAAATCACTGATGAAGAGATAATAAATCAGAGTAATAAGTTGGGCGAACAAGCCTCAAGTGACAATATATGAACAAACCCATAAAGCTGAAAACATAATCTATCTGACTGTCTGAAAGCCTCTATATAAGATGAGTTGCTGGGACAAGCTCTTATCTAACTCTAACTATCTGAAACTGAAATAAACTACAAATGAAATGCTGATACTAGTCCTCGAATGATGAAGACTTACCAAAGTACTGTTGATGTGGTAGGAGATCATACTAAGAGTGATTTAGATGTTGAGCATCAGAACCTGTAAACTTATATTATGAGACAATATAATGAAAAATACAATGTGCGATCAGTATTTTGAATGTACTGAGTGTGTGAGATAGAAAATAGCTGATATAGGTTGAACATGATGCATGTAACATGATAAACTTATGCAAGACCAAGTAATAAACATGTACTGTATGATACACTGAATACAAGGCCATGTAAGTGTCTGAATCTAAACTATGGGTTGTAGACTGTGAAAGCTACTAATAATCGACATATCCCAATCTGAGCTAACTGAGGTCCAACTTTTAATCCTAACTGTAATAAACATGTACTGTATGATACACTGAATACAAGGCCATGTAAGTGTCTGAATCTAAACTATGGGTTGTAGACTGTGAAAGCTACTAATAACCGACATATCCCAATCTGAGCTAACTGAGGTCCAACTTTTAATCCTAACTGGAGTATTATGTAATTTTTCCTTTATAGGAGTTTATTTGGTCAAGCTTTTAGGAGGCTAAAAGTGATTTGTTTCAAAAAGTGCTTATTTTAAAAAATAAATAAATAAAGTGTTTTAGTCAAACTTTTGAGAGAAAATTAGTGCAGAACACCAATGGGGTGAAAATTGTAAGAATCCAAATTTTATGGATAATTACTAGGGCTTACTTAGCTGATTGTGCCTTGGAACATAACTTGTAAGTATATTGAAAAACTTAAGCTTATTCCCATAAGCATTTACTATCTTTATCCTAATTTATGTGAAAGTATTTGATCAGGCACAAAGATTTAAGAAATGAAGATTTTGAAACTTATGACATAAAATAAATAATAGATACGTATAAGATTACAAATCATCTTCGAACAATTGTTAGTTTAAAGTTAAATAATTGATATTAAAAATAGATAAATGTCACAAAAATTTTAAACTGACTAAAAAACAGGTAAACCAACAACCTCAGAAACATCTTATCATAGATAGCTAATGGACCATTCTTGACGGACAAATGGAAGCTACTTAGCATTAGTATGAAATATGACAAGGTCAAATTTTTATCTATTAACTATGCATATATATTAGGAATGGAAAAGGGCCTTAAGTAAAGGTCTCTTTAACTATGGAAAATGGTACAAGACTATTCTCCACCTATTAGCCCCCAAATATTCCTCACATATATCTTTAGGCTCTATATTATCTTATTCCTAAGGGCAAACAACACAAATATAGAAGGTTTGACCCCTAATTACAATACATATCGAAAGTGTGGTTCCTAATTACAAGACATATCAAAATACATATCAGATACACAAGAAAAAATTGAGTGTATATACACACAACAAAAATTGTGTGTATCCATAGAATTTCTATGAGATCCATTGAGATCCGGCTAGATTCAAGAAATTTCAGCTAGATCCATAGACCTTCCCGCGAGATTCATGAACTTTCGGTCAGATTTATGAATTTTTCAACGAGATCCATGGAATCCCAATAACAACGATGATAGGTCTCTAACCGTGTATCTTGCTCAATTAATATGTAGCCATATATTTCATCCTTAAATACACCATTTTGGATACACAATCTGAAGTACACGTAAATTTATATATCTGAGATATATGCGAGCCCTAAGATGAACATGATCTCTGCATGTTTTAAAATTTAATTTAAAGTTAAGGGAGAGTTTGAAAATAACCCTCTTATATTTGGCTATTTTTATATGGAGAATATGTAACACCTCACAAACTCCTTACTAAGCTTCTAACCATTCACCATATGTTTAAAGGCCAAAAATAATTATTTTTAACCATAGATAACTGTCATGACCATTCACCTAGTGTGTAAAGTGCTTTTGATGAGAAACATGATCATAGGAAACATTTAAAGCAAAGTTGAGTTGAGAGTTTTTCTTATCGATTGAGTTTCAGTATTTGATCCTACAAGGGTCAACTTTAAACGAGTATACCTTCTATAATATAGAGATATTTGGAGCTCAAAACCCACCAAACAAAAGGTATGTGAATCCTCTTTTCAATTCATCTAATTTCACCTTAATCCAATATCGGAGTGAAAGTTATGTACATTTTCATGAGCAAACTAGTAAGGGTCCACGATAGTGGCGTGACACAAAAGTTATGCTCCATTTTAAGGCCATGACTCGCTAGTGGTCATGGCAATGCTAAAATTCTATTTTTTTTTTCCTTCAAATTTTTTAGGGAAATGGGTTATTTATGTCCTAAATGGTCCCATAACTTGTACTAAATCATTTTCTCTCATTCCATAACACAAATTCATCATTTCCTCTCCTCCCAAACTCTCAAGAACACCAAAAGAAAGGTTTCTCTTAAAAATTAAACCTCAAGGGCACCCAACTCAAACGCTTCTCCAATAAATTGATAAGTCCAAGTATGTGAGTGTTCAGTGAGGATCTTATTTCTTTCTCATGCCTAAATTATAGTTTTTAATGCATGATTCCATGAATTTCCATGAACTAAGATTTTTACCCAATTGTGATTTCAAGCTTAAATTTAGCTTTTCATGACATTTATATTCATGAACATGTTTTAATGAGAACCCTTATCATGTTAGTGTACTCAAGTGATCCTTAAATTTATGCATATTTTTCATGGTTTTACTCAGGTATTTCAAATACAATGATTAAGGGATATACGATATATCTTCTTTTTTTAGGCTATTATGCATTATATTCATGTTTTGATATTGATCATAGATTATAGAAAATTACCGCATAGTTATGATTTCAGTTTGATCTTATAATCTCAGATTTGATATGAAATTCATATATTTACTTCTGAACATGAATTAGTAATAAAAGCATGATTATTTTTTCAGACATATAAAACTATATGCTTATTTTATAGTGGATTTCATATATTATAAGCACTAATATAATTTTGAAAGTAATATTTAGCACCGAGGGAATGCGCGTTCAGCTTATCCAAATTCCCAAACTACATCCACCATAGGTAAAAGGGGTATTCGCCAACTGAGGGTGTCTCCCTTTGAAGAAGTCCTCGTCAGTTGAGAGTGTTTTCCTTCTTATGAGTGAGTGAATTCATGCCAGTCATGGTTCTATGTCGATGGCAAGGTATAAAGCAACCCTCTTTAACGTGGATCAGACATTGAACTCCATATTTGCTCACATGGTTTATGTTGGTGGTAAGAATTTCTCACATATATATTATTTTAAAAACTAAATGTAATGACTCACTGACTTTACTAGATTATAAGTTGCTACTTATGCTTTATGATTCTCAGCTTTCTGTTTTATTCATGAAAATGGTTAGTCTATATACACTTGGCATGCATGTTTTATTTTACAATATATACAAATTTTACTTTTTCTATGCACCCCCACATACTTAGTATATTCCATAAATAATAACAGTATAAACCCCTATGTGGCTACATTATTTTATTATGTAGGTAGTAGTTCTAGCTCACAAACTCATAACCGGACAGTTCGCAATTTCCATCCAACAGGTGATGAATTTTCTTTATTTGGGGACTCAAGTCAATTATAGTTCTAATATTTTATTTTGATTTATTTTAATTGATTAGGGATAGCTGGGGGTCATGTCCTGGATACCTATAGTCAAGATTAATAGAGGCTTCATAGACAACCAGTTAGAGTTAATGTATTCAGTTTTAGTTTTTTTATATATTCAGCATCGTACACTTTTAATAGTAATGTATTGAAATAGATTATCTTATGATTATGCTTCTAATCAGTAAGTTTATCTCTTATAAATGTTTAATCAGTTGCTCATGCATTATGCCAGACCATGGGTTAGCTTGGGATAACTCGTGGTTCTAAGCATTATGTGACATCGAAGGGGGTAGTCTTGGGGCGTTACAAACTTGATATCAGAGCAGAAAGTTCAAGTCTCCTAGAGTGCCCAAAAAGTTGTGTCTAGTAGATTCTTGTACGGGTATGTTATGAACCATACTTATAATTAGGAGTTTATTGGGCATTAGGAAATATTTCCCATCTTCCACACTCCAGATGTTGCAATAAAGTTGTCCTCTTAAAACTTACGTCGATTCATGTGTTACTTCAAAATCCTCCAACTATGACTTATCTTTGAGTTAACGTAAGTAGTAAATTTCAATTCTTCCTGATATGACGCTCTCAAATTAACTATCAAAAACTTCAAAAAAAAAAACACAAAGGGCTTGATAGGATCCTATTAGTGTGTTTTAAGTCCTTTAATTTAAAAGCTTATGTCCTCATCTATATGAATTATGTGGTTGAGATAAAATATGATATGCATTTAGATTCCCCTCTAACCATTTATTTAAATGCTAGGAAAGATTACGTATCTAGATTATTGAATAGATTTTTCTTTCAAGGGATAGTGTATCTTAGGGTATTATGATACATTAGTGGTAGAACATCTTTAGAGTTGGGAGTATGTATTTAGAAGTGTAGTGACACAAAAGGTAGGGAAAGCAATTGGTTGAAAGCATATAGATGGATTTATGTATGCCATTAAGTTAGGAATGAGGTGATATGCCTTTGGGTGTTAATTAAGGAGTAGTGAATATGGTATAGGTTTTATGGTGGAAGGTAGGGAAGGAGTTATTAGTTATATCATGATCCGAATTAGGGCCTGACTGTGACGGGTATTTCAAGTCCACCATGGACTAAAGACCACCACCTTAACCCAACCTCAAGAGAAAAATAATAGCAATTATAAAACAATCAGGAAGCCAACTAAACAGAAACAAGAAGATGAATGAATGACTCAATGACACTAAGAGTCAAATCAATAACCAACCAACCCACATTTTTCCACAGTAGCCTTTAAAATCAGACTACCAAACAGGTTAGGATATGCCCCCATCTATGACCAAAAGAATTCAAAAGTACTGAGTCAAAATAAAGAATATGGAAATGATAAGGCTTTCCAAAGGATGGAGGGTCACCAACTCACAGCTACTCGACAAATGTACTAATCCACCTAACGTACAGGGGTAAAAGAAGTATCTTCAGACCCTACATTATGAAACAATGTAGCACCCAGGGACGGTTACCTAGGTGAGCGCTAGCATGTAACTCAGGAAAGGAATAAAATAATGCCATAATCAAATCAGTCCAAAACCATTTAAAAACCATATGTGCACATTCATACATACATATATAAGATGTCGGGATACGGAACAAGCTTTAAGCATGATATTTAAAATCATTATCCTACACTGTGTACCTCTAACCATCTAAAGGGTACCCACGGGCTATATAGGTTTAGCTCCCTCTTATGAAAGGGTCCCAGTGCGTTTTAGCTGCACGAACTAGGAAAAATCCAATGAAGGGCCAAAACTACCGATGCTCCAATCATTCCAATATATATATGTATATATATTATATACATACACACACATATAATGTGTGAACTATGCACATGCTCATAAAGGCCCCTACGCTGACAAACATGATTTTTAGTATCAGTCGCCCCGGGACCTCTAACTTCCACGATGAGCTACACAACCCCTTTGAAGCCCAAATTAAAATCATTATGCACATAGTTCCAACCATTTACCCGGGAATCATTTATTAATGCATCAAACACTTGGTATCGTCATATCAATACGCTTGCAAGCTAAATCACACATGACAAATAAATTTATAAAACTATATTGACTTTCCAAGTTCCAATAAAATCCAATCAATGGCCACTAAGGCCATCCAAATCCATTTAAATAACCATTTATCCATTAATGCAACACATTGAGTTAAAAAATAAGTTAAACCATGCAATTTATAATTTAAATCAAATTCATCAAGTGGGTTGAGGTTCATATAATTTGAAGCCAAAATTCATCCATTTTGGGGAAACCCATGTTTCCCAATCCAACCATTTAATTAAAGTACCAATTCAGTCCCCAAAATACCAATTTAAAGCATGAATAATTAATTTAAATTATGGGATAAGTAATTAAATCAATAACAACCAAATTTCCTGAACCCAATTTCAAACCCACACTTCCAATCACATAGAAATCCATTGAATAAAAGATACAATGTAAAATTAAAGTTTAGGAAAAAGAAACATATCTGAAACACAAAAGAATTTGTGATCACTTTGAAGTTTGGAGCCCGAATGATGCATGCACAGTAAAACCCTTGAATTTTCTTGGGTTTTGTGTTTGAGAGTGTAATGGGGGATTTGATCTTTGAAAACTGATAGGAATGGGACTACTTTATGTTTAAAAGTCATGGAAAAGGTGAAAAGACGGAAAGCCCCTCACCCCAAGTGAATAAAAATAAAAATGCACAAAAATTGTGCCTTGGCATAGAACGCCACTAATCGTGGAGGTTATCCTCCATGCCACGCCAATATCACAGAGGGTAGCCTCTATGACACAATGATAACGCAGAGGTTTACTTCCTCGATATTCCCAAATTTTCCCGAACCTTTTCCTAAAATTTCAAAACATTCCCAAATTATCCTTTTAACATCCCTAAACACAATTCAAGTAAAAGATTGATATTTCGAGTACGGGAAGGTTAAAAATAAAATGATGGAAATTTTGAGGGTCTTACATTATCCCCCCTAGAATCATTCATCCCCTAATGATGAGTTAGGATACTTTTGGCACGAGAAAAGCAAGAATACACCAGAATCGTATGAAAAACTTGGAAAATGATAAGAGGAAGATGAAATTCATACCTTAAGCACTTTTATTTAACCCGGGGAACAAGAATGGGTATTTGGACTTAATATCTTTCTCAATTTCCCATATAGCTTCTTTTACCTTTTGGTTTCTCCAAAGGACCTTCAACAAAGTGACACCATTGGTCCTCAATATACAAACTTGCCTATCCAATATCTCTACCGGGACTTCTTCATAACACAAGGAATCTGTAACACCAGTATCCTCAATAGGTACTATTAAGGAAGGATCACCCACACACTTTTTCAATATGGACACATAGAACATGAGATGAATAGAATCCAAACTCGCAGGCAAGTCCAACTTATAAGCAACATTCCCAATTCTCCTCAAGATTTGATATGGACCTATGTTACGGGGACTGGGCTTTCCTTTCTTCCCAAATCTCATGACTTTTTTCATAGGAGACACCTTCAAGAATACCCAATCATTCACTTCAAATTCTAACTCTCTTTGCCTTACATCTGCATAAGACTTTTGGCTACTTTAAGCCGTCTTAAGTCTTTCTCTAATCACTTTTACCTTCTTCATGGCTTAGTGAACTAAGTCAGGACCAAATAACCTAGTCTCACCAACTTCAAACCATCTAATAAGAGACCTACACCACCTACCACAGAGAGCCTCAAAATGAGCCATCTAAATGCTTAAATGATAACAATTATTATACACAAACTCAATAAGAGGAAAATGATAAATCTAGCTACTTTTAAAATCAATCACGCATGCCCTTAGAATATCCTCCAAGGTTCAAATAATACACTCCCCTTGCCCATCCATTTGAGGGTGGAAAGTAGTGCTATTGTTCACCTGTATACCCAAATCTTTCTGAAATGAACATCAAAAGTGAGATGAAAACAATGTACCTCAGTGTGAAATAATAGACATTGGTGCACCATACAGCTTTACAATCTTTTGAATGAACAACATTGCATAATCCTCTTCTGAGTAGTTAGTTCTCACAGGCAAGAAGTGAGCAAACTTAGTCATCCCATCAAAAATGACCCAAAACAAATTATACTGATTACGAGACCTCAAAAGACCTATAATGAAATCCATATTGATTATTTCCCACTTATACACGGGAAACTCTATCTTTTAAGACATCTCACCAGACCTCAAGTGTTCAAATTTAACTTGCTAACAAACTATAGACTTAGCAATAAAATTTGCTATATCCCTCTTCGTATTATTCCACCAATAGATCTCCTTCAAGTCATGGTACATTTTAGTCAAACCCCGATGAGCTGTACATTAAGACTAATGAGCCTCAGTCAGAATCCTTTCCCACAGCCTATCAATATAAGAAACACACAATCTACCTTGGTTCCTCAGAATACTATATTTCCCAATCTCAAATGCCATAACCTTTTGCTGACCTACATCATCTTTTATCTACCTAAGTATGGGATCCAAAACCTTCTTCTCCTTCACCTTAGCACCAAAAGAAGATTTGACTACTTCTTGAACAATGAATCTTCTATCCTCAGTGTCCAAAAGATGATCTCCTAAGTTAGATAATTTATGAATTTCCTTCACTAATCCTCTTTCTCCTCATCAACATGGGATAATCTCCCAGTAGATAACCTGCTAAGAGCATCATCAACAATATTAGCTTTACCTAGATGGTAGTGAAGGCTCATATCATAATCCTTAAGTAATTCAAAAGACCTCCTCTATTTGAGGTTTAATTCCTTCTGTATGAACATATATTACAAGCTCTTATGATTCGAATAGATATCCACATGCACCCCATACAGATAATGACTCTAAATCTTCAAAGCAAAAACCACACTGCCAAATCTAAATCATGAGTCGGATAATTACTTTTATAAACCTTAAGCGGCCTAGAAGCGTATGCCACAACCTTTCCATGCTGCATCAAAACACAGCCCAATCCCGCATGGGATGCATCACAAAACATAACAAAACTATCAATACACTCAGGAAGGGTCAAAACTAGCACAGAAGACAACTTATCTTTTAACTTCTCAAAGCTACCCTCACAAGCATTGGACCATAAAAACTTAACTTTTTTTTGAGTCAATCTAGTCAATAGAGCAACAATAGTAGAAAAACTCCCATAAAACTCCTATAATACCCAGCCAAGCCCAAGAAACTCCTAATGTTGGTCAGAGTCATGGGTCTAGGTCACTTCTTCACCAACTCAACTTTTTATGGATCCACCTTGATCCCCTCATTAGAAACAAAATGACCAAGAAAAGTTATAGCATCCAACCAAAACTCCCACTCAGAAAATTTCACATATTAATTTTGATCCTTAAGGGTCAACAACATAATTTGGAGATAATTGGCATGATCCTCCTCATTCTTAGAATACACCAAGATATCATCAATAAACACTATTACAAAAAAGTCCAAAAACTACCTAAAAACTCAATTCATAAGATCTATGAACTCAGTCAGAATATTAGTTAACCCACATGACATAACCAAAAAACTCATTGTGAATGTATTGATGTCGAAAAGCAGTAATGGGAATATCAACCTCCCAAAATTTTAATTGATAATAGCCCAAATGAAGATCAATCTTAGAGAAACATCTAGCCCCCTGAAGCTAGTCAAAAAGATCATCAATCCTAGGAAAAAGGTATTTATTCTTCACTGACACCTTATTCAACTGACGGTATTCTATACACATTTGAAGTAACCTATCTTTTTTTCGCACAAAAAATAGAGGAATATCCAACAGAGAAACACTAGGACAAATGAACCCTTTGTCAAGAAGATATTTTAACTACTCTTTTGGCATCTTTAATTTAGCCGAATCTATTGTATAGGGAGGAAAAAAATTAGAACGAGTATCCTGTAGAGATCAATCCCAAAATCTATTTTCTATTGGGAGAAATCCCAGGAAGATCATCAGGAAACACTTCAGGAAATTCATTAACCATAGGGACAGATTGCAAAGAAGGAATTTCAGTTTTGGAATCCTTAACCCAAACTAAATGATATAAATAACCTTTGAAATTAATTATGATCTCTAAGCTAGGAAATAAACTTCCCTTTAGGACTAAAGAACTGCCTTCCCATTCTAATACCAACTTATTAGGAAAGTAAAAACTGACCTTTTGGGTTCTACAATCCAGTGAAGCATAGCACGAATGAATTCAATCCATCCCCAAGATAACATCAAAATCCACCATATCCAGCTCTATAAAGTCCACTAACATCTCCCTATGGAATATAGACATCACACAAGCCTTGTAGATTATTCTAGCCATAATAAAATCACCCTCCAAGGTAGATACAGAAAAAGGTTCCAAAATAATTTTGGGACCAAAACCAAAATGCACATCTATATAAGGGGTCACATAAGAAAGGGTAGACCCTAGGTCAAGTAAACAATACACATCATGAGAGAAAGGTTGTAATATACCAGTAATAATATCTAGAGATGCCTTAGATTCCTGGCGAGTAGGTAATGCATAGGGGCAATTTCAGCTAGTGTCGGTACCAGAAGTAGTGCTTTTTAGCGAAGGAGCTAAAGGTGTGGCAACCAAAACTTTAGTAAATCCCATAGCAACCTTGGCTGAAGGATAATCCCACGGGATATGACCAGCTGACCATAATTATAAAACTGATTCCTTTCCTTCTCACAATAATTGTGATAAAGATGCCCATAAAAATGATAAGAAGGATAAAGCGGGGCCGACTGAGATCCACTAGCCTAAGACTGGGCACCCTGTTCCTTAGGACCACCGCTAGCTTGAGAACGACAATTGCCCAAAGGTTAAGATAAGAGGCACTAACAGAAGAATAAGAATTTCCATAATTCTTCTTGTTGGTTCACTGTCTGAAATCTCTCTCTCTATTCTACTAACCCACACCCTTTTCTAAATACCTGAACTTCTTACTCTACCTCTCTTCAATCTCTGCCTATTTCCTTTTTTTCATCCTCAACCTGCTGCATATAAACCATAATCCTAAATATATCCATGTCATTTTTTAACATTGCAACCTTAGACTCTAACACCAAGTTTGGGATAACCCAGAAGCAAACTTCCTCATCTCAGATCTCTAGTTAGACACTAACTCAGGAGCATAATGAGACAACTACTGAAATTTCAAGGCATATTCCTTCATACTTATCTTACCTTACTTTAGATTAACAAAATCATCATCCTTAGATTCCCTTAGCTCCTGAGGAAATAATGATAAAAAAGGCACCCAAAAACTCATCCTATAATACCGGCTTTGGATCATTACCCCTCAACCGCTCCTACTCTTCTTTCAGCTGATATGCAACAAACTCTACACCTTCAGAATCAGTGGCATGCATCACTCTAAAAATTTTCTCCATCTCATCCATAAACCCCTGAGGATCCTTCTTAACTTTAAAGCTTGTAAAGGTTAGGGGATTCAACCTCATAAATTATCCAACTCGAGTGACCTCGGATAAAAGAGCAACAAAACCAACATGATTCGACTGATGAGATAATATGTTACTAACTAAGTAAGCAAATGAATAGACCAGTGGAACTCTGCATTAGAGATGTCCCCTGAGGCAACTGGTTATAAGTATCACCACCCGAGAAGCCCAAAGAAGACTAGTAGGGACAGGTGGAACTCCACATGGAGAATCTCGATTAGGATCAGGGACCCTAGACCGGGTCTACACTTTAAACACAGGGTGAGTCTCCTCCATATTATCATCAGGTTGTACAGAGTTCCCATCTGAGTTTCTATGAACACTAGATCTTTAGGGAGGCATAATCTAAAATGCGAGAAATTTGGGAGTTAGAGAAGTTTCATATCACTAGACTTTATATCCTAAAAATAGAACACAAGAAAGGAAAATATTCCTAAATACATGCAATACCCCATATTTCTCAAGCATAATCTAAGTCCCAATGCATGAGTATTCATAAATAAAAATTTTGAAACACTCATCATTTTTTAGTTTAGATCATTCCATTATGTAGGAAATTCAATTATCTTTCCAACTATATAAAATTTGCAGAAATCCAATAACCGGTTAAGAAGTTATGACGATTTTAATTTTCAGTCGTTAAACATCATTATTTTAACCCTTAGCGCATCACGGAGATAGTTCAAATGATGATTGTTAATTTACAGTATGACTCTGTGATGTTGGCGCATCATGGAGTATGCCAATTTCCAGTTTGGCAAATTCTAGTGGGACTCTGCGATGGTGGTGCATCGCGGAGGTAGCCAAATTAACACTTCAATGAATTAACGTGATAGCTCCGCGTTGCGGTGTTTGTCCAGGTCCCAATTGTCCCTTTTTCAGTGGCTTGGAGTGACAGTGCTGCATCGTACCAAGGCCAAAAATCGGGATCTTTAGTTTTCAGCTTCCGTTATTAAATTTGTTCAGGGCTATTTAGGTCTTTTTCCATGGCCCTAATTAACCTTAAATATGAAATTTAACCCCTAAACACCATAAGTAGTCATAATTATTTCAATTCATCACACAATCAAAGATCCTCTTTTCAAGAACAAGAAACCCTAGCTCTCAAATTCAAGGTCAATCCTCAAGAACTCGCCTAGAACTTCAAGAAATTCACTATCCCGGGTATGTTAGATGTTCATCCATGGATTCCTTTCATCCATGAAGTCCAAATATCCTATTTTAATTACCAAGTTATAATCTTTTCAAGCTATTTGATTTTAAATTATGATTTCACCCATGAACCTCTATGTACTATTGATTTTATACCATATTACCATGAAATTATTGATATCATTCAATCCTTCATGTTTTTATATTATTATTTATTGAATAAAACCATGATTTAGTACTATGATGTTGAATTCATGTTATTTTTATAAGTTTCGTGGGATTCCTATGATTTTTGTAAACACTAAACTACAAGTGTTTGGTAAAATGCTTACAAGAGTGATTAATTTAATAAAAATCTTCATGTTTTGATCATCAAGTTTTAGTGTCATTTTACTATTATTGTTTTTGAGTCCTGGGGGTATTGAATGCCCGAAAACCATAGTTGTTTATTTAGTCTAGTCTCTGTATAAAGTACATGACAGAATAGTCTTCAGAACATACTATGGGCATTATAAGAATAGTCAGATATCAGTCAGTTTACCTCAGAACAGTCTAGTATTTCAGTATCTTTTAGTTAGAAGTAGGATTTAGCACCGAGCGAGTGTAGGGATGGCAACTTCCCCATCAGATAGGAAGAATCGTTAGTAGCAGTCTCTATACTCCAGAACTACATAGCCAATATAGGGTATGAGAAGTCACCCGTCAGATTAGGCTTGACTATATCGCAGGGGTCACCTATCAGTTCAGGCTTGACACCCTTAGTCCTTTGGACATTATATCAGTTTAGTGGATCCACACAGCTATCGTTAGTACCCGTGGTATGATATTAACACCCTTCTAATTAGGGTCAAAGGTTGAACCCCGATTAGCTCAGATTAGGGCATATTGATTAGATGATACCTCCCACAGTCTCAGATACAGTCTCAGTTACAGTCCCAGTTTAGTTATGCAGTCTTAGTGTTGTTTGACCAAAGTGTACAGATTTTAGTTATTTCAGTATTTCTGTTTACCAATTTTACTCAGTTCATATTATATGCTTGGTCATACATCCTCACTGTCTACAGATTTTCACATATTTTCAGTATTTACAGATTCTCATGCATACATAGTATTTACATACTTCATGTATCTCCAGTGCCAATAGATTTCATGTTCTCTATTTAGTATCCCATGCTTTACATGTATATTCAGATAGTTTATTATTTCTATTCATGAAACTTTGCATGTTAGCCTACCTTATTTAGCATACTAGTACATTCAAAGTACTGATCCCATACCTTTCTTTTACGCTACGATGTATTATATCATAGGTGTTGATGCTCAGTTCCCGGACCAGCTTAGAATTCACTTCTCATGCTATCAGCAATACAGTAGCAGTGGTGAATCCTCATTACTCGAGGATAGATTATTTTACTTCATATCTCTTTTTCAGTAGTTTGCAGAGTTAGTTGGGGCCTATCCCATCAACTCATATTCAACCAGTCAGTTTTAGAGGATTTTTAGACATTAGAGTCAGTTATTCAGTATTCGGATTTTCAGTTGACATATCAGTTTATTAGTGTTTAATCAGATTCAGTCAGTCAGTTTTTCTATAGATTCACATTTCAGTAGTAATTTAGTGATAAAATCTTATGGCAATATCAAATGTATTCTGTAATTATGATATTATTATTCAGTGCTCACAACATGTACCAGCTCATGGGTTAGCTTGTGATCTCTCGGGACTGTAAGCACCGTGTGACGCTCAAGGTGTACTCTCAGAGCGTTACAATACATTATAGACTCCTTCTTATAAGTGTCCCTGCACATCCATAAAATGTACTCTACTCAATACATCTTTATGGATGCGCAACGGCTCTAAACCATGCTCTGATACCAATTTTATCACAACTTGAACTAGGGACTAGCCATGATGGGTATCTCAATTCCACCATGGACCAGAGACCACTCTCTTAACCCAACCTCAAAAGTATAATATAGAAATAATTAAACAATTCAAAAGCCAACTAAACAAAAATAAAAGAAGAATGAATATCTCAATGACACTAAGAGTTAAAATAATAACCAACCAACCTACATTTATCCATAATAGCCTTTAAAACCAGAATACCAAACAGGTCGGGACTTGCCCCTGACCATGACCAAAAGAATCCAAAAGTACTGAGTCAAAATAAAGAATATAGAAATGATAAGGCATTTCGAAGAATGGAAGATCGCTACTTCATAGCTACTTGATGAACGTACTAATCCACCTAACACTGCACAGGGGTAAAAGAAGTACTTTCATACCCTAAATTATAAAATAATGTAGCATCTAGGGATGGTTAGCGGGATGAGTGCTAGCTTGTAACTCAAAGAATGCATAAAATAATACCAAAATTAAATCAGTCCAAAACCATTCAAAAACCATATGCGCGCATTTATATATTCATATATAAGATGCCGGTATATGGAATAAGATTTAAGCATAAGATTTAAAATATTTATCCTGGATTGTGTAGCTTTAACCGTCCTAAGGGAACCCATAAACTATATTGGTTTAGCTCCCCTTGCTTAAAGGGTCCCAATACGTGTTAGCCGCACGAACCAGAAAAAATACGAAGAAGGGCCAAAGCCACTAAGGCTCCAACCACTCCAATATATATACATATATATATATATATATAATTCGTGGACTATGCACATGATCATAAAGACCCCCATGCCAGCAAATATGGTTTCTAGTATCGTTCCCCCCCCCCCCCTCCCTCTCGGGACCTCCACTTTCCACAGTGAGCTACACAACCCCCTTTAAGCCCAACTTTAAACCATTTTCCACATAGTTCCAACCATTAACCCAGGAGTCATTTATTAAGCCATCAACCACTTGGTAATATCATATCAATATTCTTGCAAGCTAAATCACACAAGTCAGATCAATTTACACAATCATATTGACGTTCTAAGTTCAAATAAAATCCAATCCATGGCCACAAAGGCCATCCAAATCCATTTAAATGACCATTTATCCATTAATGAAGTGCATTGAGTTCAAAAACAAGTTAAACCATACAATTTTCCATAATTTAAATCAAATTCATCAAGTGGGTTGAGTTTCATACAATTCCAAGCTAAAGGTCATCCAATTTGGGGAAACTCATGCTCTCCATTGCAACCATTTAATTAAAGTACCAATTTCATTCTAAAACACTAATTTAAAGCATGAATAATCAATTTAAATCCTGAGACAAGTAATTAAATCAATAACAACCAAAACCACTAAACCTAATTCAAACACACACTTAAAATCATATGGAAATTGGTTTTCATCTCCAAGTTCAAATCCTCAACTTTTCAATTCAAGAATCAAAAGCAATCAGGTATATGGGTATTCAATGAGGAACTCCTTTTTTTCTCATACCCAAATTATGATTTTGTTCATAAATTTTATGATCTTCATAAATTAGGACTTTACCCAAATTGTTACTCCAAGATTAAATTTTACTTTTCATGATATATTTGTCACTCATAAGCATGTTTAATGATTATTATTGGTTTCTTAGGCCCATATCACATAATTTACGCTATTGTCAAATCCAAGCACGTTTTACATGACCATTAGTAGTAGTTTCTAAGTTCCAAAACTGCGAATCCATGTTTATGAGTGACATGACTATACTTTCCTAAGATTTCAAGCATATGATCAAGCTATATGATTTTTACCTAAGTCCTTCAATTTATTTTGTAATTAAATTATGAATATATGTTTTCCATAAGAATAGCATCTTTCCATGTTCAAAATCATGAATTCCCTTATTATAAAAAGTTACTGAGTTTTTGGACTTGATTATGAAATTCCCTATTATGATCAACTTTTAATATCCTCATATTCAAACTACATTTGTTAGAGATGGTGAGTTATGAACACCCGATACCTAGGGATTCATGCGTATATCAGTTTACATGATTTTGAGCACTTCAGATTATCCATTGTTGATATTTTTAGAATATAATCATAATGGACAGTATAGTTTTCAGTGTCATTTAGTTGGGAGTAGTACTTAGCACTAAGTAAAAGTAGGGATGACGGCTCTTCCGTTAATTAGGCAAAGATCATTAGTAATAGTTCCTAAGTTCCGAAACTAAGTTACCATCGTAGATTATAAGGGGTCCCTCATCAGTTGAGGTATGACACTCTAGTTCTTTGGGACATCATTTTAGTGGATCCACACCAGCTAGTGTTTGTACCCTTGGCAAGGTACTTGTACCCTTCCAACTGGGGTTACAATTGGACCTTGATTTGCTTAGATTGGGGTATGTTGATTGTGGTTAGCTCCTACAGTCCTTAGTTTATGTTCAAATTATGTTTCAGTTCAGATATATATGACCTTGTATTTAGTTATTTAGTTTTATACAGTACATGTTTATACTTGGCCAATGCATCAGTTCACATCCTATAATTTCAAACCCAGAATTGATACATGACCCTCAGTAGACTTTTACAGCATATTCAACTTTAACTTGAGATTTAATATAGTTTTTATGTTTCTACCTCTTCCTAGTTTACAGAAATATTTTTGGGTCATGCTTTAGAAATTTCACTATACCTTACAGCTTTACGTACAAATATTTTTAAAATGCATATTTCATCAAATGGATTATGTCCTCAGTTTTAAAGCATATTTTAAGCATTTTTATGGCTAATGCATATCGCACATACTCGGTACATACCAAAGTACTAATAACATACCTTTTTTGTTTATATTTTTCATGTAATGTAGATTTAGGTGCTTACTAAAGGATCATAGCCAAGAAAATCTTAGCATTTAGCCAGCAGGAGATAAGCTCTCATATTTTGAGGACTCAAGTCGGTTGTAGTTCTTATATTTTATTTTCTTATTTTTATATATTGATTTGGGATAGTTGGGGGTCATGTCCTGACTACGTATAATCAGTATTAGTAGAGGCTTCATAGACAGTCAGTCAGAGTCATTGTACATAGTTTAAGTTTCTTTTTTTTTAGATTACAACATTGTAAACTTTTAATAGTAATGTATTGAAATAGCTTATCTCATGATTATACTTCCGCTCAACAAATTTATCTTTTATATGTATTTTAATCAATTGCTCAAGCATTATGCAAGTACATGGGTTAGCTTGGAATCACTTATGATTCTAAGCACCATGTTATGACTAGGGGGTAGTCTTAGGTCGTTAAAGTATTTTCCAAATATAGTTTATCCTGGTGAGTTGAGTATTCATGTGTAGACGGTTAGAGTAAATAAATTATGGCTTATTCTTGAAGATATGGAATAGGACCATAGGATTAGCATGTCGATAAAATGATAGTGTAAAGAACCAAATCAATATTTATGAATTAGATTGTGATGCATGTCAAAAATAATTATGATGAGATAGTGATTCATTCATACTCCAGTGTATTCCTTGAATTTCAGTCATTATGGCACCCTATCTATGTCTTGCGTGATAGAGCCACGCCTGTGAACAATGTATATACACTTCATACATATTCATGTTCATTCTCAAATCGTAGTAAAAGAAGTAATACATTCAATCCATGATCCTAGTCATCCCCCATGAATCTATGAATTCCATGTAATACCCTAAACTTTTCCCTAAGCCTAATTTCATCTCTAGAAGGTTGAGGAATGACTTTCTAAGTGAGTAATGTTTAAACCATATAGATTTTCCCCAATTTCAACTTTTATCATGTGGAAATTTTAATTAGCTTTCCAATGACATAAGCTCCGTCCAAAATCAATAACCGGGCAAGAAGTTATGGCTAATTTAAGTTCTACTTGTAAAGCACCGATATTTTAATGTTTGGAGCATCGCAGAGGAACCCAATTTCCCAATAGTCAATTTCCAGTGGCCTAGTGCGATTATGATGAATTGTGCTGAAGTATCAGGTCCCATCCAGTGGGACAACGCAATGGCTCCGCATCGCGGTGACACCCAGATTCCCATTTGTCAATTATCGGTGAGCCACCGCGATAGTGGCGCGTCGCAATGGCCCATAAAGTCCAATTTCTAGTTCAATTTTTCCAGCATTGTATAGAAGTTAAAAAGGGCACTTTGGACTTTTTTCAAGCATCTTTAACTGTACAAACATCAGAATTAAGGTCAGTATAAGCATCATATGAGATTTTTCTCAAGATTTCCCTCAACCAAAAATCCTAAGCATCCAAATCCTCTTCCAAGAATCTCAAGGGTTCCCCATAGTTTTTCTAAATTGAGTCAAGATTCAAGACTTCCAAGTCAAAAGCTTCAAGAACCTGCATTCAAGAGTTCCAATGACATCTCAATAGCAAGTTTCTCATCCAAGTTTATTAATCTAAGGTACATGGGTTTGAACAAGGGTAATCCTTTTGCCCTTGTGCTCCAAAAGCTATGTTTTTACGGATTACCTATGATTTTAAATATTTAATTTTATACCCATAATATTTTGTTGAGAAATTTTGAGCATGATGTGATTGATTTATGAAATTTCATGGTTTCTTTGAGTTAAAGAATGTTCTTTTATGATTTTGAATATCATGAGCATAATTTGAGCCATTGATTACAGTTTTCCATTGAATTTATCATTTTGTTATTATGGTAGAATTTTGAGAAAAACTTACAAAGAATGATGATTTGCCATGCATTTATTTGAGTTGATACATTGATATTAAATAGTATAAATAGTATTTGATCTTTTGATCGTTACATGAGTTTTGAAATTCACATCCCAAAGTTATTCTCATAATGTTAAATACATAATTGGGTTCCAGTAAAACCTTATATTAGTTTTAATGTGGATTTCCATGAGATGAGTGTAGCTAATTAAAGGGAGTAGTATTTATCACTGATTTGGGTAAGTTACTACGGTTTCATACCCCAGAACTACATGCCACTATAGGATTGAGATTTATGGGCCCGAGGCTGAGATAGTGATCAATGAGTTGAGGTTATACTCCCTGGCAAGAGTATGATGCCTCTCGCCAATGTGAGGTTTCTTCCTTCAGAGGACAAGACGTTGGACTCTATGTAGCTCGCATAGTGTATGGCTGTTGAGAGAACCTCCCTGCTAGTGTAAGTAAATAATCAGTTCTTAAAGTATTTTCCCTCAAGATGAGTTATTTTCTCTATCAATCAAGACAAACTTTTAAAAGTATGTTTCCCCAAAGGTTTAGAAACTAAGTGTAAAGGCTCACAATTTAATCAATATATGTTTTGAGAAGGGAATAGAACTACAAATTTTAGAAATAAGTATTTTGACTCACGAGATTTATACTATGCGTCCCATTATTCATAATGGATGAGATTTACAATTTTTTTTTGAGTTATTCTATCTGTGTGAGTCAGTTATAGTGGCATGAACGATTTCTATAAAGATTAATGATATTGTTGTTTTAATCATTGCTTACACCCTCATATACTCAGTACATCCTCAAAGTACTGATCCATAGATATCAGTCTCAACAGTGACAGTGATCTCCAAGCATCTCATCTACATCTTTATCTTTGCTGAGTCCTCATAGTTTGAGGACCTATATCTATAGCTTTTCCGCTTTCATAATGTTTAGAGAATTACTTTTAGATCAGTTTGAGTCAATTGGGGGTCTGTCCCAGGGGCTCTCTAGTTTGAGTTCTGGAGGCTTTGTCTGACTAGACTATCAGTAATGTTTGAGACTTTTTAGTATGTTGCTATTCGGACAGTATTCTTTTGTTATTTCAGTTGAGATATGATATGATAGTATGCTTGTTTTGCTATAATTGTCCTAAATTAAGTGTTAAGAGTCGTAGTAGGCTCAAAGGGTTAGCTTAGGGCTACTCGTATCCTTAAGCGTCGTGTGACATCTCGAGGTGAGATTTTGGGGCCTTACAATGCAATCTTATGTTAAGTAACAGATGATAAATATGAAACCATGTTTCATAGTATGCTCAGTTCCCAGAACACATGGTACACCCTTAATAAATAGTAAAAACATATTATGTCAGATATGTCCTTAATTGAGATATCTTTAATAAATCCATATCTATGATACTTTATTCTTCAGGTCATAATCAAGTGTCAAAGTTATGTATAGTATTCTTTCCTGCTTTAGGTCCTCATATTCTTCCACTTGAGTGGCCCTCTTTATGTTAAGACAGTGGTGATGAAAATAGATGAACAACAGTTTAGATGGGAGAGTGTAGATGCTCCTTATTATGGAAATTATTGTATGGATGTTTTATCTAAGGATATAAGTTTGATGTAAGATCGATTCAAAGCTTTGGTATATTTCATAGTTAGTTGAGAATTTTTGGTGTGCCTTGTGGAGATAATTCTTGAAATTGTCATTGATAGAGGTATTAGATAATATGAAAAAACTTTCTAGATGGGATAGTTGCCTAGAAAGTTCATATGTGGTTATAACGATAGGCTTGAATGGCATATTGTAATGGATGAATGCATTATGCACTAATGAATTCCTAATTACAGCTTGAAGTTGGTGTTGAACTGGTAAGGAGTATTATCCTTGAGATTAGGGATCTAAAAATATATAGGATATTTAATCCCATAAATTTAGACAAGTATTATTCTGTCATGTGTAGTACCTTGTAACTCCGAGTTAGGGTTGAACATGATGAGAGTATGTAGTTCAACTTAGACTTCGATAAAGGTAGTCACATGTACCCATGTGATGATTATAAGTTGCATCAAATGAAGTGTACTATTTAAGAGGAAAAGTATAGTTAAGAAGTGTGTTTAAGAAGTATTGCTAAGCTTGAAAGTTAACAATTGAATCGCCTAAGGCATAGTAATCCTATTCTTGCTTCTGTTCAATATTTATGATCGTGTCATGAATGTTTCAATCGGGTTCTAAACTCTCAGAATGAACAAGCTTCTTATGTCAATCAAGTCAGCTCAAAAATTATTTTTATGTTAGAGGTTTTATCTTTTGAACTCAGCTATATCCTTCATTAGAAGACATGATGGCCTAGTACCTTTATTTGTTAATTCCTAACAATGATTCAACGAGAGAAACAGATTTCCCTCCTAGCATTGTGCTCTTCTAATTTCATATCTATATTGTTTCATACAATTCCTATGTATGTGTTCACATTCCATATGAATCAGTTGAGTTAGTATTCAATAAAAAGGTGATTCCAGTTATGTAACATGACTAATTTTAGAAATCCAGTTTCATATTAGTCACTATATTCTTTTCATCCCAATATCAGTATCTATTCGAGGATGAATTATCCCAAGGGAAAGATATAGTAACACCCCACAAACTCCTATCTAAGATTATAACCATTCTCCATATGTTTAAATGTCTAAAAAAATTATTTTTAACAATAGATAAGTGTCATGATCATTTACCTAGTACGTAAAGTGTTTTTGAGGCGAAACATAGTCATAGGAAACATTTAGAGCAAAGTTAAGGTAAGAGGTTTTGTTATAGATTGAATTTTAGTATTCGATCCTATAAGGTTCAAATTCTAATGAGTATAAATTTTATAATACACAGAGTTTTGGAGATCAAGACCCACTAAATGAAAAGTATTTGAGTCCTCTTTCCGATTTATAAGATTTTGCCTTAATCCAATATCAAAGTAACAATTTATGTGCATTTTCATGATAAAACCAGTAGGGGTTTGTGATAGTGGTGTCATGAAAGTTATGCACCATTTTAAGGTCATGACACTCTAGTTATGCTCTATGATAAAGTTGTACTGCGGTAATGGTCACAACAACACTGAAATTCCATTTTTCCTTTAGTTTTTCAAGGGCAAACTGGCATTTACATCCTAAATGGTCCTATAACTTACACTAAAATGTTTTTCTCTTTCCATAATACAAATTCATCATTACCTCTCCTCTCAAACTCTCAAGAACACTAAAAGAAGGGTTTCTATTAAAAGTTCAACCTTAAGGGCTCCCAACTCAAATGTCTCTCCAAGAAATCGACAAGTTTAGGTAAGTGGGAGTTTAGTGAGGATCTCCTTTCATCCTCATTCCCAAATTATAGTTTTTAATACATGATTCCATGATTTTCTATGAACCAGGGTTTTTACCTAATTGTGATTTAAAGCTTAAATTTAGTTTTTCAAGACATATTTACGTTCATGAACATGTTTTAATTTTTATTTAGGAACTCTTATGGCCATGTTAGTATATTTAAGTGATCCTCAAGTTTTACTCAAGTATTTCAAGTACTATGATTAAGCGATATATGAAATATCAACTTTTTAAGGCTATTACAAATTATATTCATGTTTTGATCTATTGATCACAGATTACAAGCTATTACAACACAACTATGATTTTAGTTTGATATTATGATCTCAAATATGATATGAAATTCACATATTTACTTGTGAACATGAATTAGCAATAGAAGCATGATTGATTTTCAGACTTATATGCTTATTCTATAGTGTATTTCTTATATTATGAGAAATAGTATGGTTTGGGAGTAGTATTTATCACCGAGGAAATGCGAGTTCAGCACACCCAAATTTCAAAAAGACATGCCACCATAGGTAAAGGGGTCCTTTCTAGTTGAGAGTGTCTCCCTATGGAGAAAGTCCTCGTTAGTTGAGAGTATCTTCCTTCCTATGAATGAATTCACATCAGTTATGATTTTATATTAATGGCAAGGTATAGCACAACCCTCCTCAACATGGGTCAAATAGTAGACTATATATTTTCTCATATGGTTTATGTCCATTGTAAGAATCTACTATAGAAATATTGATTTCAAAATCTAAGTGTAATGACTCACTAACTTTACTAGATTATGCGTTACTACTTATGCTTTATGACTCTAAGATTTCAGTTTTATTCATGAACATGGTGAGGTTGTATACACTTGGCATGCATATTTTATTTAACGATACATACTAATTTACTTATTGCATGCACTCCCACATAGTCAGTATATTCCATAAGTACTGACCATATATACATCTACATAGCTACATTGTTTCATAATGTAGGTAGTAGTTCTAGCATTCCAGACAATAGGTGATAAGTTCTCTTTATTCATGTAGTTAAGTCAATTATTATTCTAGTATTTCATTTTGATTCATTTATGTTGATTTTGGATAGTTAGGGGTCATGTCCTGGCGACCTATAGTCAGTATTAGTATATGATTCATAGACAGTCAGTTAGAGTTGATGTATTCTCTTCCAGTTTTCTTTTGAATAATCAGTGTTGGACACTTTTAATAGTAATATATTTAAATAGACTATCTCATGATTATACTTCTGCTCAGCAAGTTTAGCTCTTATAAATTTTTAATTGGTTGTCCATGAATTATACCAGTACCATGGGTTTGCTTAGGGTCACTCATGGTTCTAAGCATCGTATGACATTAGGGGTAATTTTGGGGCATTATAGAATAACTTGTTTATTTTTCAATATAAGCTAACTATGGTAACTAGATAATCAAATCCTTACAAATATGCTAGACCACCATATATACAAGATTACATAGTTATACTGATACTGCAAAACTCCCCATTAAGACTAAGCATAGATATTGATCATGCCCAGCCTGTTGCATGGGTAATCAACTCGAGTCCCATTCAACATTTTTCTGAACAAATCATCTAGTTGCTCTCACGTCTTTATGTAATTCATGGAAATCAGATTTTCTTGAATCTACTCACAACTAAAATGACACTTGACCTCAATATATTTAGTTCATTCGTGGTACACTAGATTTGAGGCAATATGAAGAGCAGTCTGATTATTACACAAAGGCTTTGTTGGTGTAGGATGCTTTAGGCCAATTTTTGTTAAAATATAATGTATCCACATAATCTCACACATACACTGTGAAATAGCTCTTCACTCGAATTCTGCACTAGATCGAGATACAATAATTTACTTCTTACTCCTCCATGAAAAGGTTCTCTACAATAAAGAGACAATTGTTTGTAGTCGATCTCCTATCAATTTATATCCAGCATATTCAGCATTTGTAGAACATTCAACACGAGTATGACCTTGATTGTCACACAATATGCTAAGTGCAAGAGCTCATTTCATGTAACATAGAATCTGTTTAAAGCTTTCAAATGGTTGATCATAGGTGCAGGCATAAACTGGATAACAAAACTTACCATAAAAGCAATATTTGGATGAGTTATAGTAAGGTAGTTTAGCTTCCTAACTAACCTTCTATATCTCTTAGGATCATCAAAAGGATCTTAATCACCTTTTATATTATGCATATTAGGAATCATTTGAGTACTGCAAGGTTTGGTCGTCAATGTCTGCAAGTAGGTCAAGAATATACTTTCTTTAAGACAGAAAAAATCCCTGCTTACTTCTATTTACTTTCCACTCCCAAAAAGTATTTCAACTGAACTAAGCCCTTCATATGAAACCTAGTGTGCATAAAAGACTTAAGGGAAGAAATTCCCGCATAATCACTTATTTTGATCATAATGTCATTGGAATACACAACAAGGAGGATACTACCAACTATTGATTGCCAATAGAAGACAAATTGGTCATATTTATTCATTTTTAGCCCAAACTCGCAAACTATCTCACTGAATGTGCCAGACCAAACTCTTCGACTCTGCTTCAAGCCATACAAAGACTTCTTCAAATGAGGAACTTGTACTCCCCCTGAGTAACAAAACCTGGTGATTTCTCTATATATACTTTCGCATGAAGCACTATGAAGAAACAATTCTTGATATTTAATCGATGTGTAGGCTAATTCTCAAAAGAAGCTAGAGAAATAAAAAAGCGTACATAATAAGTTTGGAAATAGGAGAGAAAGTGTCTAAATAATCCACACCATAAGTATGAGCATATCATTTAGCCACAAGTTTAGCCTTAAATCGTGCTATAAAACTATTTGGATTAACCTTAATTGTGAATACCCACTTGCATCCTACTAATTTCTTTCATTTGGGTAAATCCACCAAATTCCACTTACAGTTTTCTTCAAAGGCATGTATTTCATTAAGCATTGCATCAGACCATCTAGGATGATTCAAAGCCTCATTCTTTGTTTTGGATATAGAGATAGAGTCTAGCGAAGTAACCAAAGATCTAGATGTGGAGGGTAAGTGGTCATTAGAAAAAAATTGCAATGGAATATGTGGACTTGCAATTATGTGTACCTTTGTGAAGAGCAATAAGAAGGTCAAGATTCTCTGGAGGATAAGCTAAAAGAGGATCGGATGAAAATAGTGCAGAACACATATTGTTGGCATCTTTCTCGAGTAAACTTAAACAATTGGAAATATTGATAACACGGATAGAAGAGGTTATAAATGGACAATAGTCAATTGGTGCTCAATAAAAGAGCTTGGAGGCAAAGGAACAACATCTTCAGATTTTTGCCCAAGCACGAGTAACATGACAGACTAACCACTCATCTTTATCATCTTGACTTATAGAAACAGGAGATGCATAGAAAATGGTGTTGTCCCTGAAAAATACCATATCAGTTGACACTAAATACTTGTCAAGTTTAGTAGAATAACATCGATACTCCTTCTGAAGACAAGAATAACCCAACAAAACACACTTCAATGACTTACGATCTAACTTGGTAAAAGATGGTCGAATATCTCAAACATAGCATGTGCTTCCAAACACCTTAGATTCCACCAAAAATAATGACCTGTTTCGAAAAAAAAACTATAAGGTATACTACCTTCCAAAATAGAAAATGGCATTCGATTAATTAGTAAATAAGTTGTAGAGACTACAATAGACAAAAATTATTTAGGAACCTTTATTTGGAACAAAAGTGCCCCAGTTGTGTCAAGTAGATACCAATTTTTTCTCTCAGCAACTCCATTTTGAGAAAGTTTATCAATGCATTATGACTGATGGAGAATACTATGTTGTCTTATGTATAAGTAAAAAAATTCTGACATGTATTTTTTAGCATTATCACTCCTTAGAATACACATTGAAGCATTGAATTGAGTTTTGACTTAGTACAAAAGGCGCAAAAGTGAGTAAATACTTTAGAATGACTTTTCAAAAAATAAATCCAAGTCATTCGAGAGAAATCATCCACAAAAATGACAAAATACTTATGTCTGTTTTTTGGAAATGACATGACACGGTCCCCAAATATCAGAATAAATGAGATCAAAAAGTTGACTCAACCCATTTATTCACCCTTGGACCTAATGTGTTGCGATGATATTTTGTGAATTGATATGATCCACAGTCCAAAGATGGAACATTTTTTAAACTGGGGACAAAGATTCTTCAACAAAGGTAAAGAAGGATGTCCTAATCGATAATGAACTAAAAATGGAGACATGACACTTAAGCAGGCAACAATCAAGGCTTATATTCATCAAGGATATATAGATTACCAATTACATGTCCATTACCAATAACTTTATGCGTGACAAAATCAAGAAAGAGACAATGATTCAGAAAGAACAAAATATAAAACTTGAGATCTCTAGTAAGTTTCCTCACATAATTCAAATTGAAGGCCAACTTTGATAGACTTAATACAGGTGAGAGAGTAATAGAGATGGTTTCTTTGATGGTCCCATATCCCATAATGTTAAATTTTGTCCCACCAAATACTGTCATATGGAAGGGTGCTTTGTGTGATTGAAAGGTGGAAAATATTAGAAGTACTTGTCATGTGATTTGTTGCACCTGAACAATCACCCAGTTGTTTAAAGAGGAGACAAGACATGCTTCACTTGAATCAACGATGGTAGTAACTAATGTTAATTCTTTAAGAGACTCTCGATAATGACAAAACTCTGCAAACTCATTTGTCAAAACTAAAATTGTCTTACCCTTCTCATTTGTAATCATATTTCCTCCTTTCTAATCTTTTGAACTGAATTTCCAACTCAAAATACCCAAAATATTAATATAGGAGAAGCCAAAAAACATAATCAAAACCACTGAATACAATCCAATACCAAAAAAATAGTTCTTTGTGAAATTAGCAGCAAAACTCACCCAACAAAATAAGCATAAAAAATAGAGCAAGATAATGAGAAGAAAGAAACCATAAGTATAAACACATATCATGAAACATTACTATTTTTGGAGTGAGAAAAACTTAGCAGTAGCTGCTGCACCAAATCCTAGCAGCCACATAAAATAAAAAACCAAATTAGAAAACCAGATCTGAAATTGCAAGTTATAGGGAAATGAACTTGGAAGTGATGAAAATAATTCTCCAAACAAGTATTTCAATACCAGGGGAATGCCAGAACTGACTTTTTATGAATGAAATTGTAATCCCCGATCGATTCTACCAGAGCATGTGCCTCCAAGATTCAACACGGGATGGACAGACGACATATGTGGCATATGGTGAATAGTAACTTCACACCTATTTGTCAATAAAGTTTGGAAAGCCGGAATGGATGCTGCACCTCCTTCTATGGTGGCAATGACGCAAAAACACCACTTAAAAGTAATCAATTGAAAAATCTATCCCTTTTTTCTATGAGACAACAGAAGACAATGAATTATCTATCAAAACATAGCCAAAATCAAGATCATAAGCCTATGTTCTGGTACCATAGAAGAAGACAAGGTATGGAGAATAACATGTTTATTATTAAAAGGTTATGATATAAATATAGGAACAATATAAGTTAAGGTAACTAGATAATCAAATCCCTGCAAATCTGCTCGACTACCATATATACAAGATTACATAGTTATAGTGATTCTATAACAACCCCCTAATTAAACTTTTCACTGTATCGTATTGCTCCTCTATTGGGTATCATATAATAAATCCCACCCAAGATTGAGAAAACATAGGAGAAAAAGCATTAGGAGATAGCTAGATGATCAAAGATCAAGCAAGTAGATGCAATCAAAGCATCACCATTTTCTCCATCCTAGACTTTTTCAACTACTTCAAATGGAATATTGTGGAAAGAGGCTGGACTAACTATCAGACCAAGCAAATTTCCCTTTTATGGTTTGTCATCAAAAATAAACTTCTACTAAAACCTCAAGGAAGATTGAATCCCCTAGATGTAATTAAACATCAACTCAAGTAAGCAATAGTTGAATGATGATAGGCCTGGAAAAGACATTTCCTCTTACATGACTAATATGACCGCAAGACTTCAAGCCCATTGCTTGTGATAGGACTTTCACCGCTCTTAGTTCTTAGACCAAATGGAAAAGATAAAGCTAAGTGAGAGGTGGAAGGCAATAGAAAGAACAAAAGGTTTGATACCCCATATTACTATAAGCGCCATGGAATCACTATTAACCAACAAGAAGAGTAGGCAGCGTTTTGTCTGAATATTTGCAAACAATGGATATAATTCTTACATTAGGATAATAATTACAGGCAATTTACTCTTGTATTCTCTGCAAAGTTTGCAAATCTAGGTGGCACAACTAGTAAGCACATGAGAATACTATATTCAAAATTAGCAGCTGAACATATTTGTAAGCGAGTTTATTTATTTTCTGAAATTTAACATAATAGTAATACAACCATATCAGAACAATAGACATTTTCTATGTGTATTTCAAAACAACAAATATTTTCTCTATGCTAATGCACAATTTACATGGGAGATAGATTTCGCTGTTTATCAAATTAATTAGTTTGTAAATTCTGAGTCTTCTACTCGTGTGCCTAGGATAAAGCTTAAAAGTCCTAAATTTACTTCCCTAAAAAAGAACATAAGGAAATAGTTAAGATCAGAAGCCACTCGAGTGGTTGTCCGAACTTATACCATTGCAATAGAGACCATATCAAAGTCATTATATCTCAGTTCATAAAAAATAGATTACAAGTACAAATTCAATTTATCAAACAGTGGTTGTTGGATAACGTGTCATGGGTCGCTCATATGGACCGACCCGACCCGACCCATTATTTATTTATTTTTGATTATCTAGAAAAAAAAAAGATAATAAAGGGAGTAACCTATTGATTTAAAAAAGGGTGGGAACAGTTACTCAATAACTGTTCATCCACCCAATTCCCTTAGATGTATTCTTCTTTTTCAGGCAACAAAAATAGGGAAAAAAAATAGAAACAAAATACAATGTATTTAGCAATAACAGCAAGAGAAAAAAACATTTAGTTTGTGATTTCAAAGCTTTGTTTTCAAGGGATTCAAAGAAGATTTGGAGCAATTCTTTTCGGTAGCAAATTCAATACTTTTTGCTATAAAATATCAAGGTACACACTGATTTTGCTCCATAATTTACTATTAATGGCATCACAGATAGGTTAAATTGCTCTGTATTGCATGTTAAATTTTTTGGAAGAACAATAAGATGAAATTATTAAATTAAAATCTGAACTCACCTATTCAAGAGAAAAGCACCAAGATCTGTATTTTCATCAAACTTCCATGAAATTGTGAGGAGAAAGATATTACAACATATCTAATTAATTTAAATCTGTACTATGATTCTCCAAGTAGGTGTAACGTTTTCTTTTTTTTTTCTTTCAATAATTTTTGTTGGAAGTAGAAGCGATAAAATACTGTGTAAACTCTTTTTTTTGGAAGAAAGTTTTCTTGTTCTTGGTAAATTTTTTTTATGGAAGAGAATTTTTTTGTTATTGGAAAAGGACATGAAAATAGTTCTTTTATGGAAGGATTTTTGTATATGTGCAGGGCACTTGACAAATTTCTCTTGAAAAAGGACTAGGCGGTGTTTTTTTAAAAGATGTGGTTGTACCGTATATTCTTGATTGGTGAGGATAAAAAGAAATAAAATTATTTTATAGGTATCTTTATGCAAAAGAGTGAAAGTGATGTGGTTCACAATATAGTGAGTCACGTAATTTCTTTCAAAGGGGTACTTTATTGATTGAAAAAGAAAGAGATGGAAAAAAAAAGTAAAAAATGCTTTACTAAAAAAAAAAGCATAATTTGAAAGTAGCTTTTTCTTTCTCTATTGGAAAACGTGTTGCATTAATTTCTTTTTGAAAGTGTGTTTACTTTTATTAAAAAAATTTATTTAATCATATTTATGATTATCTATGTGGTCAAAATTGATTTGAATATTAATTTATGAATATGAGCCCTTTAAAAGATTTAACAGATTTGCCTTCTACGCGATTTGGTGACATAAGATGTCACATTGAGTGGTTCAACCATTCTTATTATTTTTTGGTTCCTATTTTAGATATGGCTGAATGGGGACATACTTGAATCAATCCAAGTGGAAGTTCAGGATGTCGAGCAAAGAGACGAAATGGAAGAGCACGTTGTCGAAGGGCGTATTTTCGAGGACATAAGATCATACAAAATAGTGTCCCCAAGGTGATACAAAATTTGTTATGAAATTAAAGGCTATGCGAAGGGAAAGAGTGAAGAAACTGACAGAATTCAAGTCTTTCAAGCTGACCCCTAACTTTACAGTTGCTAGTTTTATTCATTTGTTTGAATTAAAATGTGAAGAGCTAGAAAATCATATAGAAATCTCGGATTGAAAAATATTAGCTATTTTAGTAAATTCTCTCTATGACCCTTGGGGCGAGAGACTAATTGATGTTTACCAAGAGATTTGACCTAGAAAGCCTTTTTGGATGTACATAAGTCATCTAGAATATTTGTGGAATGACTTTTATCTTTAGATTGACTTGTAACATGAAGTTATTTATTAACTTTATACTATATATATATATATATATATATATACAAAGTTGTTTATCTCTTTTTACATGAATTTCATTCATTTATTTGAGTATAAAGTGACTTAATTAAAAGATATCATTCTAATACATATTAAGAAATTAATTTCTAGTTTTGGCCAAATATTTAGTTCGTAGAAAGTGATCGGATTCTTAAGTGTCCTTTTGATTATACACTGAACATGAAACCTTTATGTGAAATAATTTGTTTGAATGTGTAACTTGCATGAATAATTGATAAAATACTTGTGTGATTGTCTCTTTATAATAGACATGGCATCAAAAAGCATAATTACTGACTTGAACAAAGGAGAAAAAATAAATAGGTTCAATTACGACATTTGGAGTCGTAAAATATGGTATGTGCTGGAAGAACAAAATACTCTTGAAAGTATTAACCATGTCATATGCCTACCAGAAGAGGGTAACACTGCACAACACAGAAGAGACCTTGAAGCTTATAAGGCTTGGAAAAAGGTTGATTCCATTACACGTGGAATCATTGTAAGTTATGTGGTTGATGACCTCATACATTAGTGTGAGAAATTTCCTACTGCTAATGCCATCTGGGTAAACTTGCGAGAAACATATGGGGGTACTTCTGTCACCCACATCAGACAGTTGACTGTCAAGTTTGACACTTATAAGAAGCGTCATGATCAGAACATCAAACAACACCGTAGGGTGATATCGAATATGATAGCTCAAATCAAAATTGTTGGTCATGTTCTTTCGGATGAGCAGCACATTCAAGCAGTAATTTTGATGTTGCCCGTCATGTTGAAGTTAAAGATGAGCGGCTTAGTCCAGCTAAAACTTCTTCTAATGTATTTATAGACGAATCAAGTGGTAAGAACGCTTCAGGATTCAAGCATAAGAAGAATTGAAAAAAGAACGGGAAGGGTAAAGAGACTGAAGAAGGACCCTTCGAGAAAAAGAACAAACCAAATTCTAAGAAGGGAAAAAGGGTTTTCAAGAAGAAAGATAAGAGCAAGATGAAGTGATACAATTGCCATGTTCTGGGGAATTTTCCTCATGAATGTCCTGAGCATAAAAAGGTAGCATTTATAAATGCAACTCTAAGTTCTACATATGTTTCTAGCACTGCTTTATTAGCTGAATCTTATCCTATGTGGATTGTAGACTCAGGAGCCACCGACCATGTGAGTCGAGATTGATAAGCGTTTGTGGAACTCCATCGAGTTTCACCTGGATCAAGGTAGATCTATGTAGGAAATAATTCAATACTTGAAGTCAAAGGAATTGACACTTGCAAAGTAGATTTGCATGGAGGTCGATCTTTAATGTTGCATGACGTCCTATATGCTCCAGAAATTTAACATAGCTTAGTGTCTGTGTCTATTCTTTTAGATGTTGGTTTTCATTTATTTTTTAGTCATAATTGTGTAATAATTACTCTAGATAATGTTGTTTATGGTTTTGTACACTGTTGTGATCGCTTTATTATTTTAGATTGTAATTCTTCAACTTATGACTATTATGTTGACCGTTCTGTAATGTCATGTTATTCTAGTAATAATTATGTTGATGTACTTACATGGCATGCAAGACTGGGTCACACAGGGAAAGAACGAATGAATAGATTAGCAAATAAAGGACATCTAGGTTCTTTCTCCAAAATTAAAATGCCAACTTTTGAAAATTTTCTTGCCAAAAAGATTATACGTAAACCATTTGGGAAGGCTAAAAGAGCTGAAATCCCATTATAATTAATCCATTTTGATATTTGTGGTCTAATAAATGTTAGGAAAAGGACTGGTGCTTCATATTTTATTATATTTATTGATGATTTCGCGCACTTTGGTTATGTCTATTTGATATATCATAAGTCTGAAGAACTTGAATGCTTCAAAAGATATATGAATATAGTTGAGAATCAATTAGACAAAAGTATAAAGGCATTAAGAACGGACAAAGGTCATGAATATTTGTCAAACTAGTTTAAAGAACTGTGTATTGAAAAGAGCCTTATCGGACAATTAACTACTCCTTATACACCACAACAAAATGGTGTAGCTAAAAGAAAGAATAGAACATTGTTGGATATGACGAGATCCATGATGGTTCAAGCAAATTTACCAATCTCTTTTTGGGGAGATGCATTATTAACTATGGCCTACATATTGAATAAAGTGCCTTTTAAATCAGTATCTTCTACTCCTTATGAACTATGGACTGGTAATAAACCAAACTTTAATAATTTACAACCTTGTTGTTGTGCTGCATATATTAAAGATCTTTTTGATATGTTTGAAAAACTAAGTTCAAAAGGAAAGAAATATATCTTCATAAGATACTCAAAATACTCTAAAGGATATATGTTCATTGGTTAATTGGAAGATGGAAGTACTATTGAAATTGAATCACGAGATGTCACATCCTGAAATATGATTTTTCAAAAAAGGATGAAATAAAGAAAAATGAGCCTCTTTACAAAATGCTGAATTCAAATGATCAAATAATATCAACGGACATGCATGATAATTAAATAGATCAAGAAATAATTCTTGGTCCAAGTGGGAGTTATGAATCTCAAAATCCTATTGAGGAATCTGAACTTCAATTATGTAAGAGTACCAGAAAAGGTGTACCTAAATGATCTTATGAGATTAAGGATTATGTTTTCTTGGTACCTCCTACAGAATTGGATGATCCTAATTCTGTGAGTGAGGGTTTATCGATTCCTAAAAAAGATGAATGGATAAAAGTGATAAAAGAAGAATTAGAGTCTATAAAAATCAATAAAGTCTGGGTTCTAGTTGACCTTCCTTCTGGGCATAAATCTATCGGGAACAAATAGATTCTCAAAGTTAAAAGCAAATTAGATGGGTCAATAGAAAGGCACAAAGAACAATTGGTGGCAAATGGTTTTACTAAATAATCTGGAATAGACTATAAGGAAACTTTTTCACCAGTTGTGAAATTTACCTAAATTTGCTTTCTTTTGGCTATAGTTGCACGTTTAGATTTAGACTTACACTAAATGAACATGAAGACCGCTTTTCTCAATGGAGAACTAAATGAGGAAATCTACATGGAACAACCTATAGGTTTTGTTGTTAAAGCCTAAGAAAAGAAGGTTTGTAAATTAAACAGATCAATATATGGCCTTAAGCAGTCTTTAAGTTAGTGGTACCTGAGATTTCATAAGGAATTGATTTCATTTAATTTCACCATGATCGATGAAGACCATTACATCTATGTGAAAAGGTCCAATGAAATGTTTATGATTCTTTCACTTTACATGGATGATATTTTATTAGCTGGAAATAATTTGATGCAAAAACTATTAAGTCATATCTTTCAAAGTCATTTGACATGAAAGATATGGGCGAGGCAGACTATATATGTCACGATCTGAACCAGGGCCTGGCCGTGACGAGCATTTCAAACCATGGAGGCTCGAAGCACCCCTATCTGTCTGGTAATCATCCACCTAATTCATATGATTAAAGTAATGCGGAAGAAACACAATAATTTGGAAACATGCTCATAAATATGAAAAGAAACAATAACGGGGAAATAAAGTTCCCCCAACATCAATCAACCTCTAAACAATTGTCTGCAAAAATCTCTAACAAATGACTGAGTCAAGTAACTGTGTATAAACTGGGACAAGGCCCCTAGTAGACCCCAAAACTAAATATAAGATAAAAGGACTGCAGGACATAAGACCTTCCGAAACATAAAAGGCTCACCACTTGTCTCTGCAACTCTGTCTGAATGATCTACTGATTCTCTTGACCCCTAGACTGGGACTCTGAACCTAAGAGGTTGGAGAGGGGAGGGGATCAGCACAAAAGTACTAGCACACAGAGATATCAAAACAAAACATAATATTTTTATAAAATATAATTGAGAGCTATTATAAAGCAGTTTCATATCAAATCATTTGAAAACACATGGGCATAATGTAATTGTTCTCAATAACAATGAAATTCAACTGAGCTAGGTGGAATACCCTACATAATTTACACCAACTGTCAATCCTCGGTTGCCGCCGAGATTAGAGTATAAGTGAGGGAGAGACACACAAGACCACAAAGCATGGTATCTCGATCCAATGGTAGTTACCAAGATCACTTAGCCCAGGATCCTACCTATAATCCCAATTTGGGAATGACATAAAGTCAAGTACTCAATATTACTTAGCCTGGTACCAAATTCCCGTGTTGGCAAATACGGTTTCCAGCGATGAGCCCTTACACTCAAATGCCTTCTTCGGGCATCCACCTATCTCATGTAAAATCAATACATTCAAATTTTGTTTAAATCAATCACATGTCATACTCTGTAGGGTATCGTCATACCCGACTTGCGAGCCATCAATATCACATCATTCTTCTCATTCACCCATTGTATTCAACATGAATAACCTTATCGTTTTCAATTCAAAATCATATCAATTCTCCAAACATCTCATGCCATGCTCTTCAAGATGGTTTCAAACAATTTACATCATATGAACATTTAAAACAAATTCACATCAAGAGAGGAAACTTCATATCATTCATGCTCTCAAGTTAACATCTTTTTGGAATGCATGCATATACATATATCATATAGCAAATCACTTTGGGAGTAGGCCTAAGGGCCAAATCAATATCATAAAACGTTTAAAAACATAATCATATTCGAAATTTCAAAACCCCCATTTAAAAATATGAATTTTTAAATCCCATAAGATTTTTGAGATAACCCCACGTACCTCGATTACTATGAATATTAGGTGCTTCTTGAAGCCTACGTTGAGAGGATTCCAATATGCAATTAGTTTCTAATACCCACGGTTGAATCTTGAGTTGCTTGGGTTTTCTTATTTTGAAACACTAGAGAGAGTTCTTAAACAATTTTGATGAATGAAGGTGTATTTTGGGGTCTTTGGGAATTGAATTTCGTGTTTAGGGCTAAGTAGGGGTGGAAAAGGACCATTTTGCCCCAAAAATGGAGTGTTTAAGTCACCTAAAATCTTTACATAGGTGTTGCCTATGCTATCACCTATGTTTACATAGGCGCCTTCTATGCTATCGCCTATGTTTATATTGGCGCTGCCTATGCTATTGCCTATGTTTACATAGACACCGCCTACTACTTTGAAAGGTCATAACTTCTTGCTCGAGTGCCGAATTTTAGTAAAATTGGTATCGTTGGAAAGCTAACTCGAAGACCTATCATTTGACACATAGTAGGCTCTATAATTCAACATATATAGAGAGAGTTATATTCAATGGAAGCTGACAAAAACTACAACATCCACTAAAACTTAATCAATCGAAATAGTTTCAACTCGTCCTCGAGTTGAAGGACCTCTATGGTCTAAATTCAAGCTTGAATGGATTCACATACTACGCAAATAATTAACATGCCATATTGGCATAGGATTTATGGCTTCGGGATTATCAATGCATTGAAATTATGATTTTTATTCTAGCTTGAAATGTGGGGTGTTAATTATCTTCCCCTTGCGATCATTCGTCCTTGAATGATGGGTAGGAATATATTGAAGCTTAGAGGTATGGAAAAACGCGGATAGGACATGTCCTCTAATAAAGAATACACTGATCTAAGACATAACCATATGGCTGGAACTACTGATGTTCTAAATTCTTATACTGGACATATATATCTGATGCATGGATTTGTTACTGAGTTGTTCTCATGAACGTGGAATTGAATACACTGATAAGCTGAACTTTTCTATTGAACATGCATTTCTAATGCATGCATATCTGACTGAACTGACGTATGACATATGACTGAATACACAATGATAACTGGTGCGAAGCTTGTAATAAGAATCTATGCATGTAGCTGAATGGGGTATCTCCCCCTTGGGACCCTATGTCCCTCTATGAATGCTCAATTCACTAAGATACTTGGAAAACTGAGGCGGTGCACAGGGCACCTACGAATTGAATCATAACTGAACATCTGGAATCTGAATTTAATGCATGATGCATGAACTGGGCTATACTAGTAACTACTTGTATACTCTATCTTTGAATAGTAGCATGTCTGAGATTTCGAGTAGCATGAATAAGTGCAAAGAAGAGAAAACAAGCCATGCGAATCTGCTTGTTAAACTGACTTACTGACTATACAGACTGAATTATGCTGGACCGTCATACTTAACTGGAGTATCTCTTCAACACAATTCTCTAAAGAAATTCTAGCGTTAATAAGGAGCCATGAATCTTGGGTATGGATTACACAAGACATCCAACTGAGGAAATCACAACATTGACACTACTCTGTAGTCTGGAATATAGACATATAACTCCTAAATTAGGATAGAATTACCAGACCTTTGGCAATACAACTTCTTACTTTCAAGCTTAGCGCATTTTCCGAATATCCCTTAACTATACTATTCCCTATAAATATCATATTCATTCAACTCAGCTTAAAATTCTCATATGAGCATTGACAAATCTTTCAACTAATGTCAGAAATAACTTAATCTCTTCACCATGATCAAGCCTAACTCTAAGTCACAAAAAAATACAGCATGCCAGACCATGCTATTATTCTAAACTATATGATGCCACCTTCTCTATCTCCTTTAAAGATCACATCCTAAGTATAACATGCCTTACCACTTCAATGACTACTCTGAACTCTTAATATGAAGTCGCTAATGCATATTGCGACCTTCCACTACAATCCCAAAATGTCATTCAAGCCTAATTTATAACCACATGTTAACTTCAAGGCAATCACCCATAAATACATACTTCACATAGTTTCTAAACTATTGTCCATATAACTTCCACGCAATAACCTAAGACATACACACACAAACTTTTCCACTAACCATCACATGTATCAAAAACTTGATCCTGAATCTTACTTCATACTTATGGCCTTATCTAAACAAGCATACTATGATCTTCCATCAACAAGAACATTTACATCATCACAACTATCATTGCATCGGAAGGGTCACTAATAGGTTAAAACATAACACCCTCAAGCGTGAAAAGATCTTTATACGGGACTGAGCACACTATAAAGAGTGAGTACATGTGTCATGAGTTGCATGACCTCAACTAGAGTTCATAACATAAGGAATGTGATTCTGACTACTTGAATGAACTAGAACTCATTATCTCGGAACTGGAAGAGTATGTGACTCTCTATCATATATATAAACATGAACTATGATTATCGAACTGACATGTAAGGCATGAGCATGTATTAGGATCACTGAAAAATACTGAGATAGGAATGGGTTGAGTCTCACCCTCCCTTTCTGACATTCTATACCGTCATAACATCACTACTGGAATCTGAGAGCCTGGCTTGGTTACTTGTTCTATCATCTCCCCCTTGGCTTTAAGCCATCGTCTTAATCTTGGGAGATCCCTTACTAGAATTTAAGCTTAACTGCACTCACTGCACTCTATGGTCTGAAATATGACAATATGCAAAATTAATAGAACTTAACCCAAAACACCAGACATGAAAGTGGAAAGCCCACTGCTAATACTACCTTTTGAGATACGCTCTATATTTCGATAGCCCCAATAGTCATAGTATAAGGCTTGCAAACTTATTTCTATCGGTTCGACCTTTAAAACTCAAACTTAGATTCTAACACTTAACATGGCTATTTAGATCACCATATACAATCTAACTAGTCTTTCTCCACTAAGCAATTCAATGGTACCACTAGCCACACAAATTATGTAATAGTCTTAGAAAAATATGCCGCAACCTCATATCACCTTGGCACAATTCTATACCTTACCTACAACATTATACTTCATTACGAATCAATTTTAAACTTAAGCCATTTCATACACTTTTCAAGCCTATTAGATCACTTTCATATAACTAACATCATTGATAAGGAAATCATCACATCCACCTTTATGAACTTCAACTGTTCAAACTTAATGTCTAGTGCTAAACATGATTTACAACCCAACCTTACACAAAATTTTCACTTGGAAACTATAAATAAACATCACGAAACACTAGTGTACTAGAACTTCATAACCACCATAATCGATCATGACCTAACGATTTTCCTTATCATAATCCGTTAGCATGTACTATTTCAGCACCTCAAGCCTACTAATTTAATCCCACGAAACATGCATCATCAAACTCTTGCCACATTTACCACCACACCATTTAAATTCAATCTTATAGTTTAGTATCAATCATTTACCACCAATGAAGAATGCAACATAATATAAATATACTAATCCATCAAATTGGGATATTCTATCCAAATATCTCAAAAATCTACTACATACCTTCTCACAAGTAACACTAGTTTACAACTACCTATGAAAAGAGGGTCAAGGGGTAAAGTCATATAATAGACATGATCAACCTTAATCTGATAGTATAACCCCATACAATCTTCTCTACTTATGCAGATTTCTCACCTCATACTTACTCACTCAATCATACATTTAGACTGCCTTCAAATTTCTCAAACAACCATGAGTCAATAATCATAACTTACTCGCTAATATAGCCATTTTCACATTCAAGCAACCAATAAATCACCCTGACTAACAACTCCTTCTCTACCTTCTACTAATAACACGCAAGGATGAATCATCTCTTTACCGGCTCAATCTCATGCAACCAGATTCAGCTATACATACATTAAACCTACACAAAAACGACAAGTTGGACAACAAGTTGCTAGTGAATCGAAATAGGCCTCACACGGCTTCACTAGACTTTGATTTTTTTATTTTTTTTTTGAACAAGAAAATGGGATGAATGAAAAGTCAACTATGCTAGTGAATCGAAAGAGCCCCACACGGTTTCACTAGACTTTTTAGTTTCATCAACACAATGATAAAATATTTTCAAGAGATAGAAACTTGTCACACAATATTCCATAATCTGAGAATACATATCTTACTTTGTATAGATAAAAATTTGAGTAAAACACTTCCTCCATTGACTACCATACCATCCACACACGCTGCTAGCTACCACATTGGTTTATTACTATAAAGGGGTAAATCATCCTCAAACATTGATTATTCAACTGAAATATTTATTTACACAAAATCACCATTACTCTAACTTCTAACTTTGTGACTTTACATCACCAACTTCTGGGTCTAATATCACTACCAATAGGTCATGTAGAAATACAGTTCCAATATTCTGCTATGCCTTATTACCTCTGAAGCGTGACACTAGCAACATAAATTCTGAAAAAAACTAAATACGCTTAATACTGCAGGCTGAAAAGCACGATTTCATCAAAATCAAGGTTCACACTAGAACCAACACACACTGAAGCACTAACGAACTCTTCTCAAGTCCTTGCAAAAATCTTATATGATTCAATCAAAACGAACCATACCATTTAGACTCTAAACTTCTATACTTAAATCAGCCCAATTATGAGACATGTCTGAGAATGTTCGAGTAAGGAAAGAATTAGGTTGACTGTTACTTTCGTATGGGCAACACCATAGCATGAATTTGAGTATGAAATAGGAATATTCTGACTCTATTGCACGAACTAGAATATGAAGAAAAAGAGACATTCCTAAATGCCTAGTAGCCTCCTTCTTATAAGTGTGGCGCACTACACACCCATAAATTAGACTCTATCCGACGCGACTTTGAAAACACCCTGGGACCATGAACCGTTCATTGATACCAAGTTTGTCACGACCCAAATCAGGGCCTGGCCGTAATGAGCATTTCAAACCATAGAAACTCGAAACACCCCTATCTGTCTGGTAATCATGCACCTAATTCATATGATCAAAGTAATGCAGAAGAAACACAATAATTTGGAAACATGGTCATAAATATGAAAAGAAATAATAACGGTGAAATAAAGTTTCCCCAACATCAATCAACCTCTAAACAACTATCTGCGAAAATCTCTAACAAATAAATGAGTCAAGTAACTGTGTATAAACTGGGACAAGACCCCCAGTAGACCCCAAAACTAAATATAAGATAAAAGGATTGTAGGACATAAGACCTTCCGAAACATAGAAGGCTCACCACTTGTCTCTGCAACTCTATGTGAATGATCTACTGATTCTCTTGACGCCTAGACTACGCCTTTGAACTTGAGAGGTTGGAGAGGAGAGGGGGCCAGTACAAAAGTACTAGCACACAGAGATATCAAAACAAAACATAATATTTTTATAAAATATAGTTGAGAGACATTATAAAGCAGTTTCATATCAAATCATTTGAAAACACATGGGCATAATGTAATTGTTTTCAATAACAATGAAATGCAACTGAACTAGGTGGAATACCCTACATAATTTACACCAACTGTCAATCCTCGGTTGCCGCCGAGATTAGAGTATAAGTGAGGGAGAGACACACAAGATCACGAATCATGGTATCTCGACCCAATGGTAGTGCCCAAGATCACTTAGCTCGGGCTCCTACCTATAATCCCAATTTGGGAATAACATAAAGTCAAGTACTCAAGATCACATAGCCTGGTACCAAATTCCCGTGTAGGCAAACACGGTTTCAAGGAATGAGTCTTTACTCTCAAACACCTTCTTTGAGCTTCCACCTATCTCATATAAAAACAATGCATTCAAATTTTGTTCAAATCAATCACATGTCATACTCTGTAGGTTATTGTCATACCCTACTTGCAAGCCATCAATATCACATCATTTTTCTCATTCAACTATTGTATTCAATATGAATAACCTTCTCGTTTTCAAGTCAAAATCATATCAATTCTTGAAACATCTCATGTCATGCTCTTCAAGATATTTTCAAACAATTTACATCATATGAACATTTAAAATAAATTCACTTCAAGAGAGAAAACTTCACATCATTCATGCTCTCAAGTTAATATCTTTTTGGAATACATGCATATACATATATCATATAGCAAATCACTTTGGGAGTAGGCCTAAGGGCCAAATCAATATCATAAAATGTTTAAAAACATAATCATATTCGAAATTTCAAAACCCTCATTTAAAAACATGAATTTTTAAAGACCATGAGATTTTTTAGATAACCCCATGTACCTCGATTACTATGAATATTTGGTACTTCTTGAAGCATACATTGAGAGGATTCTAAATATGCAATTAGTTTCTAAAACCCACGGTTGAATCTTGAGTTGCTTGGGTTTTTTTATTTTGAAACCCTAGAGAGAGTTCTTTAACAATTTTGATGAATGAAGGTGTATTTTGGGGTCTTTGGGAACTGAACTTCGTGTCTAGGGCTATGTAAGGGTGGAAAAGAACCATTTTGCCCCAAAAATGGAGTGTTTAAGTCACCTGAAATCTTTACATAGGCGCTGCCTATGCTATCGCCTATGTTTACATAGGCTCCACCTATGCTATCGCCTATGTTTACATAGGCACCACCTACTACTTTGAAAAGCCATAACTTCTTGCTCGGGTGCCGAATTTTAGCAAAATTGGTATCGTTGGAAAGCTAAATCGAATACCTATCATTTGAAACATAGTAGACTTTCTAATTCAATGTATACAAAGAGTTATGGTGGATGGAATCTGACAAAAACTAAAACATCCACTAAAACTTAATCAATCGAAATAGTTTCAGCTCGTCCTTGAGTTGAAGGACCTCTATGGTCTAAATTCAAGCTTGAATGGATTCACATACTACACAAATAAATAACATTCCATATTGGCATAGGATTTATGGCTTCGGGATTATTAACACATCAAAATCATTGTTTTTATTCTAGCCCAAAATGCAAGATTTTACAATATATGTAACAACCCGAGACTACCCCCTAGTCGTCACATGATGCTTAAAGTCCCAAGGGACCATAAGCTAACCCATAAGCCAGTACCTACTATGAGCACTGGATAACATGATCATAAATGTGGAAGAATACTGACGTGCCATGAGGTTTTATTAACTAAATTTAAAACTGAAATATGAGTCTATAAAAACAAATAACTGAATCTAATAAAATAGTGATAAACTAGATAACTAACTGTAATATCTAAATACTGAATAACTAAATCAAATGTCTGAAAATCCTCTAAAACTGACTGACTAAATATGAGTTTATGGGACAGGCCCCAACTAACTCCAACAAACTACTGAGATATAAAATAAAGTAAGTCTTTTCTCGAAGTATGAGGAATCACCGCTGCTGCTGCTGAGGATCTAATAAGTCTAATCATGAGTCGAGAACTTAGCACCAGAACCTATGACATGATACATCATAGCATAAAAAAATGGTATGCGACTAGTACTCTAAATTTACTAGTATGCTAAATAAGGTAGGATGATATGCATGATTTCATGAACAGAATTAATAATTAACTGGATATGCATATAAAGCATGGAGTACTGATTAGAGAACATAGAATCTAGTGATACTGATAATGCATGGAAATCTACAAATACTAAGGATGGATGACCAAGCATATAACATAATTGAGTAAAATCTGTAAACTGATATACTGAGATAACTGAAATTTTTATGCTTTGGTCAAACAAAACTAAGAATGAATAACTAAATTGGAACTGCAACTGAGACTATACCTGAGAATATGGAAGGTATCATCTAACCGACATTCCCAAATTTGAGCTAATCAGGGTCCAACCTGTAATCCCAGCTGAAAAGGTATTAATATCATTCCACGGGTACTAAAAATATTTGTGTGGATCCACTAAACTGATATAATATCCAAAGGACTAAGGGTGTCAAGCCTGAACTGATAGGTGACCCCTGAAAGATAGTCAAGCCTAATCTGACGGGTGACTACTCATATCCTATGTTGGCTACATCGTTATGGAGTATAGAGACTACTACTAATGACTCTGCCTATCTGATGAGGAAGCCACCATCCCTATACTCGCTCGGTGCTATATCCTATATTCAATTGAAAGACACTTTAGATACTACACTGTTCTGAGTTAAATAACTGATATATAACTATTCAGATAATGCTCATAATAAAATCTGAACGTTATTTTGTAATGTACTGAGACTAGACTAAATAAATAGCTTTGGTTTTTCAGGAATTCAATACCTCTAGGACTCAAAAAAACAACACTGAAAAGACACTAAAGCTTGAAGACCAAAACATGAAGGCTCTTATTAGATAAATCACTCTTGTATGCATTTTATTAAACACTTGTAGTTCATGGGATAAAACCGTCATAGAAATGTCATGAAATTTGTAGGAATAGTATGAATTAATCATAATAGCATTAAATCATGGTTTAATTCAGTAAATCATAATATTAAAACATGAAAGATTGAATAATAACAATAATTTCATAGTAACATGGTGTAAAATCAATAGTACATGGAGATTCATGGATGAAATCATAATTTAAAACATGATAACTTGAAAAGATCACAATTTTATAATTTAAAAGGATTTCTTGGACTCCATGAATGAAAAGGATCCATGGATGACTATCTAGCATACCTTAATTGATGGATTTCTTGAAGTTATTGGTGAATTCTTAAAGATTGCCCTTGAATTTGAGAGCTAGGGTTCTTGATTGAGAGAGAATGCCTTTTGATTTGGGGGAAATTAATTAAAGAATGATTTTTAAAACATTTTTAGGGCTTGCGTATCACACCTATGTGGACTAAAATAAAGGGCAAAAGGACTACTTTATCCCTGGATGAAATATTAATTTTTCATCAAATTTTCCCAAAATGGGCACCTGGCACAACGCGGTGCTATTGCGTCGTGTCACTGAAAATTGACAATTAGATACTGGACTGACAGAGTGATGCGCCATTATTACGGTAAGCCTTTGGAACCATTTTGGCCACCTTCGCAATGTGCCATGATCATGAAGGCCAACTAGAAATTGACAAACAAAAAATTGGCCTACTCCGCGACACACCATGATTGTGGTGTCAAACTGAAAGTTAATAATTATCATTTGGGTTGCCTACGCGATGCGCTAAGTGTTAAAATAATGGTGTTTAATGAATAAAACTTAAAATCACAGTAACATCTTACTCGGTTATCGAATTTAGGCAAATTTTTTATCGTTGGAAAGCTACCTAAATTTCCTACATAATGGCAGGCTCTAAACAAAGAAATAATGAGCGCTTTAAAAATTTCAAATATGAATACTCATGTATTGGAATTTAGATTATGCTAGGGAAATACGGGGTGTTACAATATCTCCCCCTTGGGATCATTCATCCCCGAATGAAACTAGTTAAGCTTAGGGAACTGATGGACTGAGCTTACACACTGAATATGCATATCTGATGTATGGAATGCATGACTGAACGGATAAATAAATGCATGACTGACATGAGCATGATGTGCGGCTGAAACTGAGCATTATAGAGAAAAGAAAGTCTTAAGAAGATTGGTACCTTATACTAAATCTGGATTTGCAAAGAAGAGATAAGGGTACTTGGTCTGCATATTTGTCTCTATTTCCCAAGTGGCTCCCTCAACGGACTGATTCTGCCAAAGAACTTTGACTAGTGAAAATTCTTTGTTCCTTAGTCTGTGAACTTGATGATCAAGAATTTTGACTGAGACTTCCTCAAAGGAAATACTATTCTAAATATCTACACTTTCTAAGGAAACAACTACAGCTGGATCATCAATACACTTTTTCAACAATGAGACATAGAACACTGGGTGTACCGAGGCTAAATCTAAAGGCAACTCGAGCTCATAAGCTACCTGTCCAAAACGACTGAGAATTCTAAAGGGACCGACATATCGGGGACTGAGTTTCCCTTTCTTGTCAAATCTCTTCACTCCCTTCATGGGAGAGATTTTCAAGTACACAAAGTCACCGAACTCAAACTTGAGATCCTTTCTCCTCACATATGCATATGATTTCTATTGGCTCTGGGCAGCCCTAAGCCTTTCCCTGATCAACTGAACCTTTTCTAATGCATCAAACACCAAGTTAGGCCCTACTACTACAGCCTCACCTACTTCAAACCAACCAACTAGAGATCTATATCTCCTACCATAGAGAGCTTTAAATGAAGCCATACGAATACTAGAATGATAACTATTATTGTACGCGAATTCAATCAAAGGCAAATGGTCATCCCAACTACCCTTGAAATCAACAACGCATGCTCTGAGGGTGGAAGGATGTACTGAGGTGGACTTAGGTACCAAGACCATTTTGGAACTCTTTCCAGAAGTGAGAGGTAAATTGAGTACTTCTATCTGAGATAATAGATAAGGAAACACTGTAAAACCTAACCAACTCTCTGAGTTAGATATTGGAATAGTCCTTGGCTGAATAAGAGGTATGGACTGGCAAAAATGAGATGATTTGGTCATCCTATCTACGATAACCCAAATAGAGTCATGTTGATGACGGGTACGAGGAAATCTTGTCACAAAGTCCATGTTTACTTTTTCCCATTTCCACATAGAAATACTGAACTCCTGCATGGACCCACTAGGTTTTTGGTGCTCAACCTTAACTTGCTGATATGTAGAGTACTTAGCTACAAAATCTACAATATCTCTCTTCATCCCACTCTACCAATATATCTCTCATAAAGTCGCAGTACATCTTAGTGGCCCATTGATGAATAGAGTAACGCACCTCATGCACTTCTGCAAGAATTCATTGCCTCAAATCATCTACACTAGGCACACATAATCTACCTTGACAACGCAAAACACCATCTCTCCCTTGAGAGAAAACCTCCACTTTCTGATATCTGACTGATTCTTTCAACTTAACTAGACTGGGATATCTATCCTACTTTTCTTTCACCTCGGAGACTAGAGATGACTCTGAGATACTCTGTACCAATACAATACCTTCTGCTAAATCGACTAAGTGGATACCTAGTTGGGCAAGCTGTTGAACTTCCTGATCTAACTTCTTCTTACCATCCTCAACATAAGCTACACTACCTATAGACATTCTAGTGAGAACATCAGCCACTACATTGGCCTTGCTCGGATGATACAGAACACTCATGTCATAATATTTCAATAACTCTAACCATATTCTCTGACGCAAATTCAAATCTTTCTGAGAGAACACATACTGAAGGCTTTTGTGATCTGTGAACACATCTACATACACCCCATACAAGTAATGCCTCAAAATCTTTAAGGAAAATACTACAACAGCTAGATTAAGATCATGAGTTGGATAATTTTTTTCATAGGGTTTAAGTTGTCTGGAGGCATAGGCTATGACCTTACCTCTCTGCATGAGGACACAACCCAAACCTACTATGGATACAGCATAGTACACAAGAAAACCATCTGAACTGTCTGGTAGAGTCAAGACTGGAGCTGAGGTAAGTTAAGTTTTCAACTCTTGAAAACTCTTCTCGCATGAATCTGACCCCTAAAACTTAACTTTCTTCTGAGTCAATATGGACATGGGGATGCAATAAATAAAAATCCTTCGATAAACCGATGATAATAGCCAGCTAAACCCAAGAAACTCCTAATATCTAATGGAGAGATAGGTCTAGGCCAATTTCTCACCGCTTCAATCTTTTGAGGATCAACTTTAATGCCATCACCAGAAATAATATGACCAAGGAATGCTACTGATCTTAGCCAGAATTCACACTTACTGAATTTAGCGAATAACTAATGAGCTCTAAGAGTCTGAAGTACTATGCTGAGATGGTCTACATGATCATTTTCTCTATGAGAATAGACAAGAATGTCATCAATAAAGACTATGACGAACATATCTAAGTACTGCTTGAACACTCGGTTCATCAAGTCCATGAAGGTTGTTGGGGAATTTGTAAGACCAAAGGACATGACTAGAAATTAGAAGTGACCATACCAAGTTCAAAAAGTTATTTTTGGAATGTCACATTCTCTGACTCTAAGCTGATAATATCTTGATCTAAGGTCTATCTTGGAAAAATAGCTAGCACCCTGAAGTTGGCCAAATAAGTCATCGTTATAGGAAGTGGATATTTATTCTTGAATGTTACCTTGTTCAACTAACGGTAGTCTATGCACATTCTAAGAGAACCGTCTTTCTTATGCACAAATAAAATAGGTGTGCCCCATAGGGAGATGCTAGGTCTGATGAATCCCTTATCTAAAAGATCTTTCAACTATTCTTTCAGTTCTTTGAGTTCAGCTGGATCTGGATCCATTCTATATGGCAGAATAGATATAGGTTGACTGTCTGGGAGAAGGTCTATTCGGAAGTCAATGTCCCTTTCGGAAGGAACTCCTGGAAGATCTTCAGGAAAACATCTGAGAATTCCTTTACTAATGGGACTGACTCAAGAGTAGGATTTTTTGAGTTAGAGTCTTTGAATTGTACAAGATGATAAACACACCCCTTGGATATCATCTTTCTAGCTCTAAGGTAAGAAATCAACTGACCCCTAAGAGTTGTAGTAATACCCTTCTATTCAAGGACTGGTTCATTTGGAAACTAAAAAATAAACTATTATATTTCTACAATCAACTAAGGCATAGCATGAGTGGAGCCAATCTATGCCGAGAATGACATCAAAATCCATCATCTCTTAACTCAACAAGATCAACTGAAGTAACTTTTTGAGATATTGTGACCGGACAGTTCCTGTATACCTCTCTGGCTATAATGGAAATGCCCATTGGGGTAGACACTAAAAAAGACTCTACTAGATTTTCAAGACTGACTCTGAAATTGGCAGCTATATATGGAGTTACAAAAGAAGGAGAAGCTCCAGGGTCTAGTAAAGCATAAACATGTAAGTGAAAGACCTGTAACGTACCAGTAACTATGTCAGGAGAATTTTCCTGATCTTTGTGGGACTAAAGAGCATATAATCTGTTCAGATACTGACCACTGGTAGCACTGGAAGCAGCACCTTACTGAGTTGGGCGGTCGAATGGAACGGACGACTGATGGGACTGGCCCTGTTGGCATGCATCCCTACCTTTCTAAGCAACTACCCGACACTTCCAAATCCAATGGCCTAGCTTGCAACACCCGAAGTACACATCACTACCCACTCTATATTCACCCTGATGGTGTCTGCCATACTTTTAAAATAAAGGATTGGTACGAGCACTACTAACACTAACCTGGGACTTAGAGCCTGGTTCCCTATCCCTATTGTCGTTTCCGAATTTGGGTACTGGGGTACTGGATGAAGAAGGTACTGGGTCTGAAGATCTCTGATGAAACTAAGGACGGTTACCACTTTTTGAATTTGGCTGGTTGAAATTAAAACTACCCGTCCTAGCCCTCTTGTTTTCTCTATCTCTTTCCTTGATCCTTTGCTCCTTTATTTATTAAGCATGAACCATCAGCCTAGACAAGTCCATCTCACGAACTAGTATTGCGGTCCTACACTCCTTGACCACACTATTAGATACACTAGACACAAACTTACTCATCTTGGACATATTGTCAACTACCATATGAGGAGTATATATAGCTAACCGAGTGAACTTGAGAGAATACTCCCTCACACTCATATTGCCTTGCCTTGAATTAATAAATTCTAACACCTTGGCCTCCCTCAACTTTAATGGAAAGAATCTGTCCAAAAAAGTCATGGCAAACTCTTCCCATTCTATAGGCCCTGCGTCAACACCTCTATCAACTTTCCATGGCTTAAACTAAGTATGGGCTACATCCTTCAATTGATATGCAGCCAACTCGACACTCTGACTAGACTTCACCCCCATAGCATCTGTTACCTTCTAAACCATAACTAAGAATTCCTATGGATCCTCTTCAAACTTGGACCCCGTGAAGAAGGAGGATTCATCCGGGTGAAATCCCAAATTCTAGTTGCAGCAATATTGGCCACTTGGTTGGCTGAAACAGCAGCTGGTCATTCATTTTATGCTACTATGGAGTTTGCTAGAGTAGTGAATGCAACCCTAAATTCTGTGTGAGAGACATGCTCGTCCAGAGGAACTGCCTAGATGAGCTGAGAGGCTGGCTGAGTTCCTATTCTTCTTCCCTTTTTTTGGGTGGTATGTTCTATAAATGGAAGGAAGAAATAGATGCTCACTCGCACGATATGAATACTACAAGAAGGGAAACTGTTCCTACACTCCTTGTAGCCTTTCGTCTATAAGTGTGGCGTACTACACACCCATACACAAGACACTACTCGACGCGGCTTTTAGACTTTCTAGGATACTTTAAAACATTAGGCTCTGATACCAAGTTTGTAATAACCCAGACCACCCCTAGTAATCACACGATGCTTACAGTCCTGAGGGACCATAATCTAACCCATAAGCTGGTACCTACTGTGAGCACTGGATAATATGATCATAAATGCAGAAGAATACTAACGTGCCATAAGGTTTTAATAACTGAATTTAAAATTAAAATACGATTCCATAGAAATAACTAACTGAATCTGATAAAATAGTGATAAAATGGATAACTAAATGTAATATCTGAATATTGAATAACTGACTCTAATGTCTGAGAAGCCTCTACAACTGACTGACTGAATATGAGTTGATGGGACAGGCCCCAACTAACTCTAACTAACTACTAACTAAGACATAAAATAAAGAAATCTTGTCCTCAAAGTATGTGGACTCACCACTGCTACTACTGAGGATTTGATAAGTCTAATCGCGAGCCAGGAACTGAGCATTAGAACCTATGATATGATACATCATAGTGCAAAAGAAAAGTATGTGATCAGTACTTTGAATGTGCTGGTATGCTAAATGAGATAGGAAGATATGCATGCTTTCATGAACAGAACTAATAATTAACTAGATATATAAGTAAAGCATGGAGTACTGAGTAGAGAATATGGAATCTATAGATACTGATAATGCATGGAAATCTATAAATATTGAGGATGCATGACCAAGCGTATAACATAACTGAGTAAAATCTATAAACTGAAATACTGAGAAAATTAAAATTTGTATTCTTTGGTCAAACAACACTAAAACTGAATAATTAAGCTCGGACTGTAACTGAGACTATTTCTAAGACTGTGGGAGGTATCATCTAATCGAAATTCTCCAATTTGAGCTAATCGGGGTCCAACTTGTAACCCCAGCTGGAAGGGTGTAAATATCATACCACGGGTACTAAAAATATTTGTGTGGATCCACTAAACTGATATAATGTCCAAAAGACTAAGGGTGTCAAGCCTGAACTGATGGGTGACCCCTGAAAGATAGTCAAGCCTAATCTGACGGGTCACTACTCATATCCTATGCTGGTTGTATAGTTCTGGAGTATAGAGACTACTACTAATGACTCTGCCTATCTGATGAGGAAGCCACCATCCCTACACTCGCTCGGTACTAAAGCCTACTCCCAACTGAAAGACACTTGAGATACTAGACTCTTCTGAGTTAAATAACTGATATTTGACTATTTTGATAATGCTCATTGTAAAATTTGAAGACTATTCTATGATGTACTGAGACTAGACTAAATAAACAACTATTGTTTTTAGGCATTCAAATCCTCCATGACTCAAAACAATAATACTGAAAAGACACTAAAGCTTGAAGACCAAAACATGAAGGCTCTTATTAGATAAATCACTCTTGTAGGCATTTTATCAAACACTTGTAGTTCTTGGGTTAAAACCATCATAGGAATGTCATGAAATTTGTAGGAATAGTATGAATTCATCATAATAGCATTAAATCATCATTTAATTCAGTAAATCATAATATTAAAACATGGAAGATTGAATAATAATAATAATTTCATGGTAACATGGTATAAAATCAATAGTTCATGGAGATTCATGGATGAAATCATAATTTAAAACATGATAACTTGAAAATATCACAATTTTATAATTTAAAAGGGTTGCTTGGACTCCATAGATGAAAGGGATCTATGGATGAACATCTAACATACCTTAATTGATGGATTCCTTGAAGTTCTTGGTGAATTCTTGAGGATTGCCCTTGAATTTAAAAGCTAGGGTTCTTGATTGGGAGAGAATGCCTTTTGATTTGGGAGAAATTAATTAAAGAATTATTTTAAAAACATTTTTAGGGCTTAAGTATCACACCTGGGTGGACTAAAATAAAAGGGGAAAGGACTATTTTATCCCTGTACGAAATATTAATTTTTCATCAAATTTTCCTAAAATGGGAACCTGGTGCGATGCGGCGCTATCGCTTCATGTCACTGGAAATTGACAACTAGGAACTGGACTGACGGCGCGATGCACCATTATTGCGGTAAGCCTTTGGATGCCATTTTGGCCACCTCTGCGACGCACCATGAACGCGAAGGCACACTGGAAATTGAAAAAGGGGAATTTGTCCTACTCTGTGACGCTCTATGATTACGGAGTCACACTGGAAACAAACAATTGTCATTTGGGCTGCCTACGCGATGCGCTAAGGGTTAAAATAACAGTGTTTAATGACTGAAACTTAAAATCTCCATAACTTCTTACTCGGTTATCAGATTTAGGCAAATTTTATATTGTTGAAAAGCTAACTAAATTTCCTATGCAATGGCAGGCTTAAAACTGAGAAATAATAAGTTCTTCAAAAATTGCATATATTAATACTCATGTATTGGGACTTAGATTATGCTAGGTAAATACGGGGTGTTACAATATATTGGGTGTTAAAATTCAAAGAGACCGTTCCAAGAAAATTTTGAGTCTATCTCAATAAACATACATAATGAAAATTTTGAAACATTTTTAAATGAATAGTTGCAAATCCATGGATACTCCTATAGCAAGAGGTGAAACATTAAGCCATGAAATGTGTTCAAAGACTGAAAACAAAAAAGAGGACATGTCTCGAGTACCATATTCTAGTGTGGTTGGGAGTTTGATGTACGCTATGATGTGTACTCATCTAGACATTTGTTATGCCGTAGGTCTAGTTACAAGTATCAATCCAATCCTGAAAGAGATCATTGGAAAGCAGTAATGAGAATTTTATGATACCTAAAGGGACCTGCTGATTATTCACTATGCTATAGTGGATCCAATTTATCCATAAGAGGTTATACAGATGATGATTGAGTTGGTGACCGGTATGATAGAAAATCAACTTCCGATTATGCCTTCTTGCTAAATGGTGGTGCAATTTTGTGGAAAATTAAAAACAAACTTGCACAACCCTGTAAACTATGGAATCCAAATTTCTGGCTTATGTATCTGCAGTACAAGAAGTTGTTTAGTTGAAGAGATTCTTTGAGCATTTAAACATTGCAAAGAATTCTAACGGTCCCATGATTTTATATTGTGACAGTCAAGAGGCTATCACATATACGAAGGATCCTAAATATCACAGCAAGACCAAGCATATTGATATAGTATAACTTTATAAGAGACATAGTTATAAGAGACATAGTAGCAAGGGAAGAAATAAATTTATAAAACATTCCTACACGAGAAATGATAGTTGATCCCTTTACTAAGGCGATATATAGAGACTTATTTGAGAAATATTTTATAGCTCTAGGATTACGTAGGATATGACTATGTTTATGTATTGTAGATGAATTGATTGTAATTATTATCTATATAAGAATCTTCAATCTATGTTCAATCTCATATACATGTAAAAATGTATTTTATTAATATAGTGTGTCGAACAAGTCGCGAGATTGGCTATCTCACACGAGAAATCGCCTCTTACGTCAAGGAACATAAAGAGAAAAGTTCCACCATAAGATAATGACTTTTTTTTGTAAAGCTAGATGTGAGTTTCTCTAAGAATATGGATTTGAGGATTATTAAAGAAAGAAACTCAGGTTAGACATTTAGAGGTGTCTAGACCTAGATCTATACAGTGTTGAATGGCTAAAAGAATGAGACACACGCACCAATATAAGGTGAGAACATCGTAGCACATGTTTCATACCATGTGTTCTTAGCGACCAATGGGTTAATAGAAGAATGAATCCCTGCTTCTTCATTATGTGAGACCCTTAAAGTTATTTTAAATTTTCATTGAAATAACCTCAGACCTTTGACTATTTCTTGAAGTTTTGATTGGTGTTGGTACTTTAGCATGTTACTAATAGACATAAAATATTTGGCAATGCGGTGTATGTCTAGGAAAGCATTTGATTTGGAACAGATAGATTCGAAAAGAAAGGAAGACAATTAAAATGAATATTTTAACTTGTTCACACAAGTTGGCTATTACACTAACCATATAAGAGTCAAGTGTAATTGTGTATATAAATTTAATCATGAACTCGAATTCACCTCTTTAAGAGGATGAGGGATCAGATAAGTAACTACTGAAGTAGTTAATGATGTCTGGGGTATTGTGGGTATTAGTATCCTCATATTAGTAGAAAATTCTCTCCACATGTGATTGGATTCCTAAATGTTGCTTGAAAAACCTTATAGGTAAAGTTCGTGATGTTCATAGGTCGCACGAACTATTTACCGTATGAATTGATAATTTGTTGATGTCGTACTAGTTCGAGTCATGTCCACTATGTGCAAAGTGGGAAATGATATATAACAGGTCATGGGTCACCCATGTGGACCAACCTGACCCAGCTCATTATTTATTTATTTTTTATTATCTAGAAAAAAAAAAGATAAGAAAGGGAGTAACCTATTGATTTAAAAAGAGGTGGGAATAGTTACTCAATAACTATTCATCCACCCAATTCCCATATGTATTCTTCTTCTTCAGGCAATAAAAACAAAGAAAAAAATTAAAAACAAAATACAATGCATTTAGTAATAACACCAAGAGAAAAGAGCATTTAGTTTGTGATTTCAAAGCTTTGTTTCCAAGATATTCAAAGCAGATTCGGAGCAATTCTTTTCGATAGAAAATTTAACATTTTCCGCTGCAAAATATCAAGGTACACACTAACTTTACTCCATAATTTACTACCAGTGGTTAAATTAAAAAACTCTAAACAAAAACAAAGCATACCACACCACCAGCTGGAGAAGACCAACCATCTTCAAACAGTATTGTGCAAACATAAATAGATACATGGTTTAATACATAATATAGGTGTATATTTGTGTATATAATAATTTGATTCCTTGATATCTAGCATATCAATTTTTAATTTTCTAAATTGAAACTTTGAAACCAGTAGCACAGTACTGGGCGTATAAGTGCAACCAAAGCAAAGGAGAGAATCATTTAATTGTGCTAATGTTTTCATGAACTCATAAATATATGAAAAGGATCTTGATATGTATCAGATGATGAGAGAATACATCACATATGAAAGAGTCATGTTTCTTAATAACGTTAGATTTCTAGCAGTATATTCTCTCCATGCCTCTTGGTCAATCCTGCCATCACCCTTTTGTATCTATTTCTATAAATGACTGCACAATGAATTATGATTAGTACTTAAAACAATTGTTTTAACTTTCATAATCAAGACTTAAAGGCATTAAGCTACACAAATAGAAATCCTGACCTTGTCGATAATGGCTTCTACAACATCATCCAAAAGATAAAGATTAGATTCATTAAGAAGAGCCATGACCATCTCCTTCAACTGCAGTATTCACAAAAGCAAAATAAATCAACCACAAAAGTCTTGAAGTCCATGAAATTAGCAATTATTGTAACTCAAAAACTATTTTTACAAAAGAAAGTGCACTTGAAATTTATGTTAGTCTCTCTTCCACAACAATAAACTGGATTACAAGGCTATGTCCAATAGGGAATCAATTAGTTACAATTCAAAGGCAAAAGAAGGGGTGGGGGAGCATAGAAGTCCAGTATTAGTTCTTTTATAAGAGAACTTTTCACTAATGCCTATCATAATTTTTGAAATCTCAGATGCCTCACAGAAAAATGTTAAAGTTATGGGTAATCAAGATCAGTTTTTATTTTCCAAGTCAGTTACGAAGTCAACAATGTGATTTGTATTGAACTGCTTTCTACCTTCACAATGATAGTATATTTAATTGACCAAAAGGAGGTAGATCTTTAAGAGATACATAAGAGGTCATTTTGGATTAGCTGAATAGAAAGTGGATTTGACGCATAACTGCTTAAAAGTACTTGTTAAATATTGGAGCTAGTTCTATAAATAAGAAATTACATGTTTGGTAGAAGGGTTGAAACTGGAAAAAAAAATTATTGATGTATTTGGTTTTTATTTGGGTTAAAATAACTTAAATTTCTTGTTACTATAAATAACAACAATATACCCAATATATTCGTACAAAGTACGGTCTGTTGTTTTGGGTACACAATCTGTATTATGTCAAAACAACTTTAACACAAAGTTCAAGATTAAATCAAGAACACTTATGAAGGTTTTTAACACCTTCAACACAATTTCAATATGAACAATCAAAGAAGTGTGTTATTTTATTTTAAAGAAAAAAAGGATGAAGCGGAATAAGTCAAGTCCTCCGAATTCACAGAGTATCCTTAAGGAAATAATTCCCTTCAAGTACCCGAGGTTGCAGAATTTTCCTTCCAGGATAAAATGGCTACACAATCAGAGTGTAGCGGTACCTCAAACCTTCTGATTTTCTTCAAACTCACTCAATGGGAGATGATCACAGAGATTTTTTAGAAGTAGAAAAGTGATTTTCAATGCAAAAATTTTTCATACTAAACCTGTGGAAAAATGTAGGTTTATATAGCCATGAAGTGCCCCTTCGAAAAGGAGGCAATGGTTCATTCAGAAAGGTCTATCCTTTGAAACAGTCATGTCTATCCATTCGAATCATTATGTCTTTTTCTGAACAGTCATCCCTTTTCTAAAATAGTGTTTTTTTCTCGAAGGGTTGTGTCCCTCCATTTTTCATTCGCAGCAATTAAATCCAAGAATCCCCCATATGAATGAAGAATGGCTATTCTTTATAAAACTTTATGGACAAGTATATGACTAGCAAGAAAAGACTGATTTCATCTAGATAAGTGAGTTTTCCTTTGAACTTTTCATAGTGAACATGCATCAGATACACTCGCTCAATCGATAGATTTGATATCTTTGAACTGTCGAGCTTTAATGTACACCTAGACAACACATGTCACACAACCAACCTTTTACCATTTATGGTTCTCACAGTTTTGTTCGTTTCAGCCATGAACACGTCCCGATCTCATGAAATCTTAGAGAATAGGCTTTTACTAATAGAACACATCCCGGTGTCATGAGAGCTTAGAGAATAGACTTTTACTAACATTCTCTTTTAACCAGCTTCCACTTCGACCTCACATAGGTTATTTCTAAACATTCAATCCTATAGATTAAAGTATTTGGTCAAATCTGCCAAATTTAGATAATTATTAAAAGAATTCACACCATAAGTCTTATCCTTATTTACTAAATATTGTCTATATCATGAGAATGGGTTGGTTATATTAATAATATTGAACCTGTCAGATACAACTTTGTTTAATCTCCTTGAACCTAGATCTTGGGATCTCCAGTCTTCTAGGTAGAGTTACCACCATGATGACTTGTCCTAGGGCTTAAACCAATTCCCTTAGATGTTCTCTCAACTCCCTCTCTAGATAGGCCTTTTGTAAGTAGATCCGACACACTATCCTTTGACTTCACATAGTTAATAGTGATAATTCCACTAAAGAGAAGTTCTCTAATGGATTTTAATACAATGCAAAGCATAGTCTTAAGTGTATTTAAGATACCTAAACTCTTTTCATTGCCATCCAATGAGTTTTATTGGGATTACTCGTGTACTGACTCAACTTACTAATAGTACATGCTATGTCTGGCTGTGTATAATTTATGATATACATTACACATCCTAAGACTCTTGCATAGTCTAACTGTGAGTCACTTTCACCTTTATTCTCTTGAAGTGCAGAGATCATATTCAATGGAGTCTTAGCAATTCCAAATTCCAAATACTTGAATTTATCAAGTACCTTTTCGATGTAATGAGACTGTGACCATGCCAAACCTTGTGGAGTTCTATGGATTCTTATCCTTAAGATCACGTCTACAAATTCAAGTTCTTTCATATCAAACTTTCTCTCAAGCATTCATTTCATAGCATTTATGTCAGAAATGTCTCTATTAATGATCAACATATCATCCACATGCAAACAAACAATAACCTTGTGATTCAGAGTATTTTTAATGAAAACACATTTATCACATTCGTTTATCTTAAACTCGTTTGTCAACATAGTTTGGTCAAACTTCGCATGCCACTGTTTAGGTTCTTGTTTTAGTCCATAAAGTGACTTAACAAGTTTACATACCTTTTTTTCTTTACCTGGAACCACCAAACCCTCAGGTTATTTCTTTACCTGGAACCACCAAACCCTCAGGTTATTTCATGTAAATTTCTTCCTCTAATTCTTCATTTAGGAATGTTTTTTTCCCATCCATTTGATGGATTTCAAGACCATATACCACCGCCAAGGAAATTAACATCCAAATTAATATTATCCTCAATACAGGTGAGTATGTATCAAAGTAATCAAGGCCTTCCTTCTGTTTAAAGACTTTTACTAAAAGTATTTCCTTGTATTTTTCAATAGTACCATCATTTTTCATTTTCCTTTTGAAGATCCATTTAGAACCTAAAGGTTTATTTCCTGGAGGATGATCTACCAACTCCCATGTATGGTTACTTAAGATTGAATCAATCTCACTATTGACTGCCTCTTTCCAAAAGGATGAGTCTGAAGATATCATCGTTTTTTTATATATTTAAGGCTCATTTTCTAAGAGAAATATTATGAAATATGATCCAAACAAAGTTGACGTGTACTATGTCTTGGATTCTCAACATTATGCACATCCTCACTTGGTTCATCTTGAGGTCGTTTAGACCCTCCACTAGACTGTTCATGTCTAGTTTTATACGGATAAATGTATTCAAAGAATTCAGCATTATCTGATTTAATTATGTATTTTCAGTTATATTCAGATTTTTGAATTTATAAACCAAAAATCGACATGCTTTACTACTTTTATCATATCCTATGAACACGCAGTCCATTGTCTTAGGTCCTATTTTCACTTGTTTAGGCATAGGAACTTGGACTTTCATTAGACACCCCTACACTTTGAAATATTTCAAGTTGGGTTTCCTTTCTTTCCATTTTTCATATGGAATTGATAGTATCTTACTGTGGGGAATTCTATTAAGTATTCGATTAGCTGTAAAGATAGCTTTCCCTCACAAGTTTTGCGGTAAATCTAAACTTATTAGTAAGGCATTCATCAGTTTCTTTAAGATTCGATTTATTCTTTCCATAATTCCATTAGATTAAGGTGAATATGGGGTCGTAGTTTGATGGACAATTCCATTCTCTACATATATTTCTGCAAAGGGAGATTTATAGTCTCCACCCCTATCACTTCTTATAATTTGATCTTTTTCTCTAACTAATTTTCAACTTCTGTTTTATATTGCCTTAATGCATCTATTGCTTCATCTTTACTGTTTAGAAAATAGACATAATAATATCTAGTGCAATCATCAATAAAAGTTATAAAATACTTTTTTCCACTACGAGATGGTGTGGACTTCATATCACAAAAATAAGTGTGTACTAAGTCTAAGGGATTGAAATTTCATTCAACGGACTTATACGGATGCTTAGCATACTTTCATTCCACACAAGTTTGACATTTTGATTTATTGCACTCAAAGTTTGGCAAAACTTCTAAGTTAATCAGTTTTCGTAAAGTTTTATAATTGACATGTCCTAATTGTTCATGACATAAATCATTAGACTCAAGCAAGTAAGAAGAAACAGAACTTTTATTAATTTTAACAGTCATTACATTCATCTTATATAGGCCCTTAGTGAGATTGTCTTTCCCTACATACACTTCTCCTTTGCTAATTACAATTTTTTCAGAAACACATACATATTTGAATCCATTTTTGTCAAGAAGTGATACAGAAATCAAGTTTTTTCTAAACTCTGGAACATACAGGACATTGTTGAGAGTCAAAACTTTGCTTGAAATTATTTTCAAGCATACTTTTCATGTCCTGTTGTGGAGTTTGCCATGTAAATCTTCTATTTGCATTGAACCGGAGCGAACACAGCCAACAACTCTTTATTTGCACATGCATGGTGTGTGGCACCAAAAGCCATCCACATTCTCGAGGATTTTCCACCAAGTTACATTCCAAAAACATGGCACATAGATCGTCCATTTCATTCTTGGATTCAGCCATATTTGCTTGATTATTCTTTTTGTCTTTATTTGGGGCACGACAATCTATAGACTTGTGGCCAATCTTGCCACAATTAAAGAACTTCTCTTTGAATTTTTTCTTAGATTGATTGCTTTATTGTCTTGATTTCTTCTGCTTATTTGAGTTGTTGGGATCATCTTCTACAATATTAGCTCCATTTATTGTACAATTTCTTTTAGACCTTCTCCCTGCGACTTTGTTGTCTTCTTCAATGCGCAACATCACAACGAGGTCTTCAACTATCTTCTCTTTTCGTTTGTGTTTCAATTAATTTTTGAAGTCCTTCTACAAAGGTGACAACTTCTCAATTATCGCAGCTACTTCAAATGCCTCATTCACAACCAAACCTACAACAAAGTTTATGTAAACATTAAGAACAATTTTAATATGTTCAAATAAGGTATTCATTCAATTTATACCTTCTGCAAGGAGATCATGGATGATGACTTACAACTCCTGTACTTGAGAAACGATAGTCTTACTGTCGTTCATTTTGTACTCTAGGAATCGCGCAACATAGAACTTCTTGGATCCTGCATCCTCAGTCTTGTATTTTTTTTATAGCTCAATCCACAATTCCTTAGATGTCTTCATTATGTTGTAGACATTGTTCAAGTCATCTTGGAGGCGGCTTAGGATGTAACTCCTACATAGGAAATCAGAATATCTCCACGCCTTTGTTACAATGAATCGCTCCTGGTCTGAAGTTTCTTAGGGCACTTCTACAGCATCTTCTAAAATAAACCTTTGAAGACATAAGGTTGTTAAATAGAAAAACATATTTTGTTGCCACCTCTTGAAATCAACTCCAAAAAAATTTCAGAATTTTCCGCTCATGTAATAGCGGGTGGTGCATTTGTGTGACTGGTTATGACAACATTAGTTGCCGCCACACTTGTCACACCATCAACATGACCTTCTGTAGTCATTTTTCCTATCATAAAAAAAAAAATTTTAGTATAAAATTATACTTATTACAAGTTCGTAGAAACTTATAAATACTACTTGTTTCTAGTTTAACGATAAAGTTTTTATGGCTTTCAATCGTTAACCGAATGACCTTTAACTTGTGATGAAGATTTTATTTCTTCAAATCACTTGTTATGTTCAAACGGAGTAGAAATATTAAAGCTTTAATCTCCAGAAACCAAACAATACAGATTATGAAAAAAAATTTAGTGAAAAGAAAATTTCACCAAACAAGCAAAAAAAAATATTGCAAATTATTTCCTGAAGATTATTGTTTCGGGTACACAATCTGTATTATGTCAAATCAACTTCAACACAAGTTCAAAATTAAATCAAGAACACTTACAAAGTTTTTCAACACAAGTTCAGTATGAACTATCAAAGAAGTGTGTTATTTTATTTTAAATAAAAAAGATGAAGTAGAATAAGCCAAGTCCTCCGAATTCACGGAGTGTCCTTAAGGAAATAATTCTCCTCAAGTACCCGAAGTTGCAGAATTTTTCTCCCATGATAAAATGGCTTCACAATCAGAATGTAGTGGCACCTCAAACCTTCTGATTTTCTTTGAACTCTCTCAACAGGACATAGTCACAAAGAGTTTTTAGAAGTAGAAAAGTGATTTTCAATGTAGAAATTTTTCATACTAAACCTGTGGAAAAATGCAGGATTATATAGACATAAAGTTTTCCTTCGGAAAGGAGGCAATGGTTCATTCGGAAGGTGTATCCTTTGGAATAGTCATGTCTATCCATTTGAATCATTATGTCTTTTTCTGAACAGTCACAACCATCTGAACAGTCATCCCTTTTTTAAAACAGTGTGTCTTTTCCTCGAAGGGTTGTGTCCCTCCATTTTTCATTCACACCAATTGAACCCAATAGGGTCTAGTGAGGATAAGTGTAAGCAGTCCGTACCACTACCTCAGAGGTGAGCTATAGAGGTTGTTTCGATAGACCCCCAGCTCAAGACAAAAAATAGTTCATAAAAGACATAGTATAAGAACAATAAATATTAACACGACAAATAATAATAGATTCAAGACTACAACAAAGTAATATACCAATCTATCTATCCAAAATAACAAACATTACCAAAACTCTACAAACAAGGTACTACAAGCATAGCAGTATGACTACTAGCACAAATACCAAAGAAAAGCATTCCTACCTACCAGAACAAGGACACACCCCTTTTTATTATCTTCTACCCTAATTGGCATTCTCCACACCTTCCAATCTAGGTTCATGTCCTAGGTAAGATATAGTTGCTCCATGTCATGCCTAATCACCTCCCTCCAATATTTATTTGAGTCTACCTCTACCTTGCATGAATCCATCCATAGACAACCTCTCACACCTCCACACTGGGGCATCCATGCACCGCCGCATCACATGCCTGAACCATCTCAACCTTGCTTCCCACATGTTGACATCCACCAAAACCACTCTCACTTTATCTTGAATAACCTTATTTCTAAATTTATCCTAGTAAATCCACACATCCATCGTAGCAACCTCATCTCAGCCAACTTTATTTTTTGAATGTGAGAGTTCTTGACTAGTCAACACTCTGTCCATATAACATAGCATGTCTAACTACCACTTGGTAAAACTTGTCTTTAAGTTTAGAAGGCACATTTTTATCATAAAATAAACAAAATACAACCTCTATTTCATCCATGCTACACCATATGGTGAATGACATCCCCATTAATCTCTCCATTTTCCTGAATTATAGATTTAATATACTTGAAACTATCCCTCTTCTGGATCGCCTGAGTATCAAGCTTCACTATCACGTCAAACTATGTATAACCTCACTGAATTTGCACTTTAAATATTCTGTTTTGATCCTGCTCAATCTAAACCCTTTAGACTCCAGGGTTTATCTCCAAAACTCTAACTTAGAACTAACTCCTCCATGAGTGTCGACAATTAGAATTACATTATCTGTAAAAAGCATACACCATGGCACCTTACCTTGAATTTTTCACGTCAAAACATTTATCACCAAGGAAAATAAAAACGAACTAAAACTCAATCCTTAGTAAAACCCCATCAAAACATGAAAGTGCTCCAAGTCCCATCCCAAAATTCTTACATGAGTCTTGGCATCGTCGTACATGATCTTAATCAACCTAGTGTATGCTACAAGTATAGATCTAGCCTCTAAGAACCTCCAAAGAACCTCCCTAAGACTTTGTATATCCCTTTTATAAGTCGATGAATACCATATCCAAGTCCTTCCTCTCCCTATACTGCTTGACCAATTTCCTCACGAGATGGATAGTTTTTGTAGTCTAGCGTCCTAGCATGAATTCGAACTGCTTCTCCAAAATAGTCATGATCCTACTTAAACTCAAATCAACTACCCTCTCCCAAACCTTTATAGTATGGCTTAACAACTTGATACCCCTCTAGTTGTTGCAATTCTGAACGTCACTTTTATTCTTCTATGATGGAATCGTCGTACTCCATTTCCACTTGACCTACTCAACCTTAATACACCTCCAATAACTATAGTCAGTCTCTCTGAGTGCTTCAATGCCCCAACACAATGTTAAAGTCCCTCTCATCGTTCAAGATTTTTAATTTTAGGCCCGTTTGGCTGTGTGAGATGAAATCATAATATGAAATTATTTGATATTAAGTTGAAGTTTTGTTTGGACATGCAATTTGAACTTTTTAAGTTGTATGTTTTCTCATAAACATAAAAATAACATAAGTAGTGAAAACTGTCAAAATTGTCTCAATTCTTTATACAATCTTATTAAATAAGCAAAAGTTAATAACAAAAGTATAATAAACTACTACAAAGTTATTCTTAAGAAAAATACAACATTTATTGGCCGAACTTTAGTTCAATAAAAAGTAAATTAAATAGGAGTTGTAGTGTACTTCTCTTTTAGTATAATCCTCCCACATAGTCCGGACAATCTCCTCACGTTAAAGTAATAATAAATTTTGTTGGTTGAAGGTTTGTGAGAGTGATGGATTCGGTATAAATGATTTAAACATTGGTAAGAGTGATAATATCAACTATAAATTTTGTTCATATGAAATAAATAATTGGTACATATAAAATGTTATGGCATTTTTATAAAATATAAACTCGTGGGTCAGTTTTTGTATTTGAAAATTTTCAAATCATGATATAAAATTTCCAAATCGAGATTTTTTGGAGAATTTGAGATTTCATCTCATAATTTCAAATCACGAGATGAAATTGCATATCCAAATGCCTACTAAATACATTCAAATTTAAAATAATTTATATTTTAATTCTTTGCAATTTAAATTGATGAAGAAACTACAATTGTGATACCTCATACTCTCCTCCTCCAGCTTTTCTGATATCCCAATGGTATGTATATTATGAAAATCTAATTTCAAGAACCACATTAAAAAGTTCCACTTGAATATATTTTTAAATTGATTCAAAGACTAATAGTGAGAAATATTCATATAAGGGCAAAGGTCTAAATATACCTCTGAACTTTACGATTTAGAGAAAATTTGCCCTTTGTTAAAGAAAGGATCTCGTTACCCCGGCGTTATTATAATAGCTCAATTTTGCCTTCCTAGGCTAACAATAGTCCGATACATAGTAGACTTAGACCATTTGTAAGTTCAAGGGCAAATATGAATTATTCGCGAAGTTCAAAGGATCATTTAAATCCTGAATCTCAGATAGATTATTTAAATTCAACAGAACGCAATTAAGTGTCACCAACTATGATAACATTTAAAACAGGATAAATGTATGTCAAAGTTTTCTCAATTTAATTAATTGAACGTACTGGTGAACTCTTTTTTTCTTTAATCGTAGCTTAATTATGGTTTTATTGTCTTTTAACGTTCTCTGCCTGATTAATCCAAACTAAATTTGGAAAGTTGCTATTTCACATTGTAGGAAATCTTTTAGTTAAAAGGGATCTATGTCCTCCCATTTTTCATTGTCTCAATTTCCCCAAGTTCTTACTTGGATGGAGGATACATGTCCCATTTTAAAATTAATTGCATAGATATAACCAACTAAAACTAGGCCATAGCAATGACTAGATAATAGATATTCAATATATTTGTTCCCAAAAAATTTGGAAATACCATAATTCTAGCTACTATGTTTAATTTTTTTCATTATATTAACACTTTGTTCAAATATTCATAATATGATAGTTACAGAAACTTTGCGAATGATCCATTTTTCCCTTGAACTTAAAAATGGTCTAAATGTATCCTTTATGATGTTGTTGTTAGCCCAAAGGGGAAAATTGAGCCATTTTGGTAACGGCAAAGATAAAAACAAGAACTTTTTTAACGGATGGTAAATTTGCTCTATATCATATGGTCCTAAGGAAAATTTGAACCTTTTGCCTTCATATAATACAAGCATTACAAATTTCATTTGCAGTCATATCACGAAGACCATCCAATAGATATTACTTTGTTCTTCCACATTTATATTGTTAGCTTTTGAAAATGAGACAACATCAAGATTACCGATGGAATATATCTCACATTCTCGGCTCTCAGGGATGAATGCATCATCCACATTATGGGTGTCAAACGGCCGGGCCGGGCCGGGCCGGGCCAGAATCGGCCCTTCTATTTTAACCGGTTTGAGGGCCGGTTTTGGTGCTAGACGGGCCGGGTCGGGTCAAACAGTAAAAAAATTAAAACCCACCCCGGCCTACTTAACCCAACCCGGTCAAATCCAGTTAAAAAATCGGTCAAACCTGGTCAAAAATATAAAAAAAAAAATTCTTTCAATATACATTACATATACCCACCTATATACATTATAAATACGTTAAATAATACATATACACTATATATATATATAGTATATACTACATTAGAATTTAAAAAATATATACACATATACACAATTAGTCAATTACTCATATATACGCACCATTCAATGTATATATACTACTACTTATAAAATATACTACTATATATATATATTACAATATATATAGATATACTTATATACTAATTTATAAAATATATACACATGTATATGTTAAATATACACTTCTATAGAAGATATATACACGTGTATACGCACCATTCAATGTATATATACTACTACTTATAAAATATACTACATTATATATACATTACAATATATATAGATATACTTATATACTAATTTATAAAATATATACACATGTATACGTTAAATATACACTTCTATAGAAGATATCCAATTTATAAAACATATACACATGTATACGTTAAATAATACACTTCTATAGAAGATATATACACGTGTATACGCACCATTCAATGTATATATACTACTAATTATAAAATATACTACATTATATATACATTACAATTTATATAGATATACTTATATACTAATTTATAAAACATATACACATGTATACGTTAAATATACACTTCTATAGAAGATATATGCACAAATATACAAAACATATGCTACTTAATATAATAAATTAATAATATTTGGTAGTAAATTAATAATATATTAAAAGTAAGTTTTTAATTTAAAGTAGAAAACTAGAAATTCAATTTAAAATTTTAAATCGCTAAATGAAAAAATATAAAAAGCAAGGACTAAGGAGTGAATGAATTTGGGGAATTTTATTGATTGTAAAATGATCCAAAATTTATAATTTACATGAATGAAAAATCCACAAATTATGCATCATTTTTTCCAACTCATTCATGTTAATATTAACGGGAACTTGCATAGGATAGTCGAAGTCAACGGGGGTAAAACCATGCATTGGACTTGATTCTGCTAAGTTCTCCCATGAAGTCATAATTTCTTCAAGTTTCAGCTCGTCGCTCGGCTCCAGTTCCATTCCTTGATTTCTTCTTTCCGCTCTAATCCAATCTCTGAGGCAAACTAGAACATTCATTGCATTGCTTCCCAATGAGTGTTGGTTGTCTCCAAGCTGCTATCGTCCCTGACTAAAGGCACTCTCTGATGCAACGGTTGACATTGGAACATTCAAGATATCTCTAGCTAATCTTGAAAGCACAGGATATTGTGTTTCATTACTCCTCCACCAACCCAACGTGTTGATCCGTCGTCTGCGATCCTCTGGTGTCGTCCGAAGATAATATTTCAGCTTTTCCCGATAAGTTGATGTGTAAGTTCTCTCATCAACATTGTTCCAACTATTTAAATCATAAAACGAATTAGAAAAACCACTATGTGCCGGCCTTTTAGAAGATGATGGCTCCTCGGGAGGATGAGGAGCGACAGTTAGAGTGATATTTGTAGGTACGGCTAAATCAAATAAATCAGCATAGTGATTATATATTTTTTCTATGTAATCCTTTCCATCAGCCGTAGTCGTCCACAAATCAGGTTGTACTTGTTCAGAATCATGGTTAGTATTTATTTCTAAGTTAGTATAAATAAGAGTACTAAAGTGGCACATATTATTATATTTCATGCATGGATTTAGCATAGCACCAACCAAGTAAATAGGGAGAATCGGGAAAAAATATTTTTTAAATTTCATAAACATTGCGCCAACAGCTTCTTTATAAACTTCTTTATTTTTATATTCTTTGAGCAAACCAGAAATATCGGCTATATATGCCAAAATATTACAAACAGTAGGATAATAAGCACCGAAAAATTCAGCACCGAAAAATTCAATCGTAGCTACATAAAATTTTTCTAAAAACTTAACAAGATCATTAATTACAACCCAATTAGAATTATGTAGCATGCAATCAGCAGAATCAGCAAATGAGCCGCAATGTTGGTTAAAAGCTAGTGTAATAGGAATTCTATATTTATAACAAGTTTTTAAAAATTCATACATAGAAATCGGTGTAAGTTCATTTTCTTGACATTTAACTTTAAATTCTCTAATTCTCGATCTACAATTATTTCCTTGAATAAAACCAACGGCAAGACGAATTTTTTCAATATAAAGCTCAAAAAACTCAAGACCATCTTTTACAATTAAATTATATATATGACATGCACACTTAATATGAAAAATTTCAGGCAAGGGCGGTGATAGCGTAGATTTTAATTTTTTTATAGAAGTCTTGTTGTTAGAAGCATTATCAAAAGTAATACATAAAGTTTTGTTTTCGATACCATAATATCCGGTAATTTTAACAATAGAATCAGCAATAAATTGTCCAGTATGTTTACGATCTTCATCATATAAAAAAAAAAGCATCACGAAATTACTATCCATCCAATAACAAGTAACGTTTAAATAATCATTTTTATTTACAGCACGACCAAGATCAGAAGTTAGGGACAATCTACATTGAATATTTTTTAACAATGTTGATAAATAAAAATAATATTGTGAATGAAGTCTAAAAATATCAGACCGACAAGTAGTTCTAGGAATACCGTTAAACATAGGATTATAAATTGCTTGTATATAGCGAATAAAGGCATCAGAAGAAGAAAAGCTAAAAGGCAAACAACCCACAGCTACCATTTTAGTTGTTTCTTCCCGGTCCCTCAATTTATTATACTTCTTCGCTACGTGACCTATTGTTGGGTCCATTTTAGTTTGCGTTGGCCCACCAACATCCCCACCACCTTGTGCAATATTTAACTCTCTTTTGTGATCTTCAGCTATATGTCTCATTAACGTACCCGTACCCCCTTTCTTGCCTCCACCTCTATGCTTATATATTTGTTGACAAATATTGCATTGCACCTCAATATCTGATATACGTTCAAAAAATTGTCATGCAACACTAGTTCTTTTACGAGGTCTTGGGGCACTGGGAGGTGGGGAGGGAGATTAACTGATTCAGACCTAACGTTAGCATCTCCTACTGGGGGTGTCTCAGCAATATTTTCATTATCTTCGTCTAAATTAACCACATCTACTTCATTTTCTTCTTCGATACCATAATTTTTTTGTGCTTCTACATAATCCATATCGTGAGCACCTACACCTATTTCTTCCTCAAAAGGTGTACCAAGCGGTACCAGAGGCGAAGGCACACGGGTATATCTACTACTTGAACTACCTCTACCGCTAGTAATTCGCTTTTTACTACCACTACCGCTTTCGGGACAAAAAATTTTAACACCTTTAGTAGCAAGGTTTCTTAATTTATCCATAATATAAATTAAATTAAACTAAAAATATTCAAAATACACAAATATAATAAAATCAAATATTAAACAATTAATACAATAAATAACAATTAAATGTAAGAGATGGAACGATAATATCAAATTTTGAAAGTATCCGAAGGTTATGACTTTAGAAACTTTCGCTCGTACTTTGTAAACGAAAAATTAAAAAATTAAATATATTCAATAGTTGAGAATTGAGAATTGAGATTTGAGAGACAATGAGATTTGAGAGAGTGAAAAATTGTGCGAAAAATGATTTGAAGTTGTAGGGTATTTATAGAATTTTTTTGGGATTAAAAAATATTTTTTAAAGTTAATTTTTTTTTTTAATAAATGGGCCCAAACTAGCCGTTTGGACCCAAAAATCGGCTATATAGCCTTTGGGCCAACGGCTAGTTTGGCCCAAAATCCTAATTTTTTTTATTTTTTTTTTTAAAAAAAGATATCCGGGCTGGTTAACCGGCGGGCCTGGCCTGGTCCAGGCCGGGTTAGCCGGGTCCATTTTAAAAAAATAACCGGCTCGGGACCTGAAACCCTAAAGTCCTAGGGCTTACCAGGCCGGGTTAGTTACGAGGGTCGGGTCGGATCGGCCCACTTGACACCCTTAATCCACATTGCTTTCTTTCTAATATAATTGTGAGTGGTCATAGTAGCAACTACGATGTCTCAAGTGACAATGTTATAGTGTCTCAAGTGTCAATGTTATAGTAAGGCATGTCTTACAAAATAGACCACTTTATTTTTCAAATCTCAAATCTACACTCTATAATATTTCAACAAAAGAAAGGAAATAGTTAAATTTTTCAATTCGTCCTCTTGGTTCTCACAATTGTCCTGTTGCACCGCAACGAAATTCTATTAGTGATATTTCACATTATCCTCTTTGATTGGAGCCATATATCCTTCATGTGCGGGTATCCTACATCGACTAGATAATATTTGTTTCTCAATTGATGTGGAATGTTAAGCTCTAGCATACAAAGGGTCTCTCCAAATATACGACTATCATGAGTCACTCCTTTCCACACATCACATGCAAATGTAAAACACATATCAAAATCTACAACAAGAATATTCTGAATTGGATAACCTTTCATCCAATATATAATATCTAGACCTTGAGGTAATCTAATTTTAACATGTGTGCCATCAAGAGCTATAATATAATCTTATATCTATAATTTAACTTCAGTTAGTAATAGTGAAAGAAATTAAGTTATAAGTTCAGTAAAACAATTGTAATAGTATTATTTACTCTTGTAGTCTCTTGCGTGCTTCTATTTCTGTTACCATTTATTGTTGTTTTGTACTTTGATTATATTATTATTTGTTGTAGTTATTGTTCATTTCTTTTTAGCATACTTTGTCATGCTATATTTTTGCAAATTACTTTCTCTTGATTCAAGGGTCTATAACAATTTCACTACCTCTCTAGGTAGGGTAAGGTCTACGCACACTCTATCCTTCCCAGACTCCACTTGTAGAATTACACTCGGGATTATGTAAAAATTGTTACTCACTTTAAAGAAAGGGTGATACCTTTTGTAATATGACTTGTGACCTCCTGCACCACCATTATAATTTTGATATGATCTAATGATATTTCTCGCAAGCTCACAAAGAACCTTTAACACTATGAAAGTATGTCTCTTGAATGTTATATCAATCGATTTCCAGCTTCATATGCATAAGTTATCAAGAACATATCTAACATTTTGTGTATAGACAATACATGTGGACATGTGT